>NC_134833.1:24486466-24537067 GCF_004210375.1 Tachypleus tridentatus | reverse complement strand
ATTTGTTTTTATTGTAGTGATAAAAGTTTATGTCTAATTTAAACCACCATGGTTCAGTGGCAAGATAAAACTCTGGGCATGGCCAGGTGAGTTAAGGCGTTCGACTCGTAATCTGAGGGTTGCGAGTTCGAATCCCGTCACACCAAACACGCTCACCCTTTCTGCCGTGGGAGCGTTATAAAGTGACGTTCAATCTCACTATTCGTTAGTAAAAGAGTAGCCCAAGAGTTGGCGGTGGATGGTGATGACTAATTGCCTTCCCTCTCGTCTTACACGGATAAATTATGGATGGCTAGCGCACATAGCCCCTCGTGTAGCTTTGCGCAACATTCAAAAAACAAATAAACAATGCCTCCGGATTTACAACGCTAAAATCAGGGGTTCGATTCCTCTCGGTAGGCTGAGCAGATAGCCCTTTGCGGCTTTGCTATACGAAAAACACACACACACACAAATAAACAAGACAGATAATCGTATAGTTTCACGCTTGAACCAGTTAAGTATTTATTTAAATATGTTTTTAAATGACTATATGAAAAAAAAATTGTTTCAGATTATTGCGGACAAAATACAGAATAATTTATTTTCTGTGTTTTTAATAACGAATCTCTGAGTCAATTGGAATACGAAAGATAATTTGTTTCTTAGAAACAAACATTGGGTATTTTCTCAATTCTCTTGGATATTTTAAGGAATATTAATTATTGTATGAAGAACCTAACGGTTCTCAATTGCAAAACTGAAAGGAAATATAGGAAAGACAATGATTTTCGAATGTGCTGAATGGATAAATTTTTCGCCGCGGCACATTGTCTCATAGAGTAGTATCTTTGTAATTTTTCCAGGTACATACTTTTAGCTCATAGCTCCGTCATCTCTTGACCGATTTGAGATCTAATTACAGTTTTGTACTCAGGAGGTCAAACCCTTTTGATTGATGTATTTGACCAAGGTCAAGGTCTCAGGGAGTAATTTACTCTAATCTTACCTACAAAATTTCAGTTTTAGTGTAGAATGGTAAAGTCTTGATACGTGATGAGACTGAATAGGTTGGTATGTGCTTGGTATTATTACTGGCGCAGAAATATATAGCAAATAAAAGGGGTGAAAAACATTGTAGATTCATTTACTTTAATTTTAGATCTTTCTGTACTTTGTCCAACAAAACAGCACAATGTACCCAGTTGTCTTGGAGATTCTCCTTTAAGTAATATTTATTCATTCAGTTAATTAAAGATAGACAACTGATAATAAAGAAACCATCGCCTGCGAGCTCACAATTACATCTTAGTTTGCAAAACCAGATGAAACCATTCTGTAACTAAAACACATCGTACAGATCTGAGAACGCGTAGGTTAGTTTTCATTTTTACGTGAGTTTTTCTAAGTGTTTTGTCAGAATGAGTTGCTTCTGTGTATAATTTCCAAATTCTTTTCAGAAAAAATCCCTAAATATGCTATAATCAGTGGCCTGCTGTCAGGATTTCTCATCGCTCTCTGCGTCACTTCCTTCTCTATTTACAGGTATGTAAGAGGGTTTCAGGGATATTTTCAGCAAGCTATTAACGGCCACACACCTCAAAACCAAGATGAATATTAAAAGTAAGTTCAACCCAGTAACTCTCAAAGAGGTTTGGTTTTGGACGCATCTTTTTGAGACAAGTTTTCCTTTGTTAACTGATATTTTTTAAAGTGAAATACACCATCCTCAAGTCTCCATACTAGCTAGTACTAAGGTATACCTGTTGGTAGTAAATTCAGTACATATATCAGTAAAGCCACATTCTCAGAATCATTAACTGAGCAACTGCCAACATTTTAATTTTAATGTTTCACATTTAACTTTTAACTGAGATACGCGGGATTTGGGCCCGGTGTGGCCAAGGCGTTAAGGCGTTCGACTCATTACTTTGGGGTCGCGGGTTCGAATCCCAGTCCCGCCAAATATGCTCGCCTTTTCAGCCGTGGGGGCGTTATAGGTAAGGTCAATCTCTACTATTCGTAGGTAAAGAGTAGCCCAAGAGTTGAGGGTGAGTGGCGATGACTATTTGCCTTCACTCTAGTCTTACGCTGCTAAATTAGGGGCGATTAGCGCAGATAGCACTCGTGTAGCTTTGCGCGAAATTCGAAAAGCAATCAAACAAATAAAGTTATAATGATAAGTTTACACTTCAGAACTCTACCCACTGGGCCGAGATTCCATACTTCGTTGTGCTATAAAATTAATTTACAAATTTAGATTTCTAATGTATTTTGTGCATTTAAAAGGCTTTGTTTATTTCAAGACGTTTCAAACAGGAAGCGGAGCTGGTTTCGATGACGTGGAAAATAAAGTGGGAAGAAATAACCACGTCTTCTTCTATGAATGGACAACTAGGTTCCAGGACAAGTTTCGGAAGAAACAGTGTTTATGTAAGAAATAAATATATATTTTATCTTAGTGTCTAATATTTCCGCATTTTCTATCGTGTAAACCGTATTGGAAGTACGATGTTAATATTAATTTGCTCTTTAATTCAAAACTACACAATTGCCTATCTGCGTTCCAGAGCACAGCAGGGACTCAGACTCTAGATTTTACAGATTGTGAATCTGTATAGTTACCGCGGTAGAATATTATTACGTTATGAATGCCTGTTTGTCCCTATTGTAAAATTTATCCACATGTGTATGTAACAAAGATAGGTAAGTGTCGAATAATATTAACATTAAACTAAACAAGGACTCTTCTGGCTCTGAGTTGTGGTCACACAAAGTAAATTTTATACGATATTTACATAATCTATTGTGTTGCTAAAACACAAATAGACTGACGAACGAAACTTGTATAAAATGAGATTTAATTGTTATGACGAGAGACGTTACAACAGAAGAAGTCTTGGCCACTTGCGATATGGTCTGAGTAGTACCAGAGAAAAACTTGTACATCACGTCTTGATGGACTGCACTAAATCTATGTCGTCTTCTCGTATATGTTTTTATTATTGGATATTTCAGTTATAATAAGTGTTAACTCGTTCATCATAATGCAAATAAGATATTAACAACGATTAGTTGGGCACGATGTTAATAAGTGTTAAATGGTTTAGCATACCACGAACAAAAAGTTAATAAGTGTTAAATGGTTTAGTATACCACGAACAAAAAGTTAATAAGTGTTAAATGGTTTAGCATACCACGAACAAAAAGTTAATAAGTGTTAAATGGTTTAGTATACCACGAACAAAAAGTTAATAAGTGTTAAATGGTTTAGCATACCACGAACAAAAAGTTAATAAGTGTTAAATGGTTTAGTATACCACGAACAAAAAGTTAATAAGTGTTAAATGGTTTAGTATACCACGAACAAAAAGTTAATAAGTGTTAAATGGTTTAGTATACCACGAACAAAAAGTTAATAAGTGTTAAATGGTTTAGCATACCACGAAGAAAAAGTTAATAAGTGTTAAATGGTTTAGTATACCACGAACAAAAGTTAATAAGTGTTAAATGGTTTAGCATACCACGAACAAAAAGTTAATAAGTGTTAAATGGTTTAGCATACCACGAACAAAAAGTTAATAAGTGTTAAATGGTTTAGTATACCACGAACAAAAAGTTAATAAGTGTTAAATGGTTTAGTATACCACGAACAAAAAGTTAATAAGTGTTAAATGGTTTAGTATACCACGAACAAAAAGTTAATAAGTGTTAAATGGTTTAGCATACCACGAACAAAAAGTTAATAAGTGTTAAATGGTTTAGCATACCACGAACAAAACGTTAATAAGTGTTAAATGGTTTAGCATACCACGAACAAAAAGTTAATAAGTGTTAAATGGTTTAGTATACCACGAACAAAAGTTAATAAGTGTTAAATGGTTTAGTATACCACGAAGAAAAAGTTAATAAGTGTTAAATGGTTTAGTATACCACGAAGAAAAAGTTAATAAGTGTTAAATGGTTTAGTATACCACGAAGAAAAAGTTAATAAGTGTTAAATGGTTTAGTATACCACGAACAAAAGTTAATAAGTGTTAAATGGTTTAGCATACCACGAACAAAAAGTTAATAAGTGTTAAATGGTTTAGCATACCACGAACAAGTTAATAAGTGTTAAATGGTTTAGTATACCACGAAAAAGATGTTAATAAATGTTAAATGGTTTAGTGTACCACGAACAAGAAGTTAATAAGTTTTAAATGGTTTAGCATATCACGAACAAAACGTTAATAAGTGTTAAATGGTTTAGCATACCACGAACAAAAAGTTAATAAGTGTTAAATGGTTTAGCATACCACGAACAAAAGTTAATAAGTGTTAAATGGTTTAGCATACCACGGACGAAAAGTTAATAAGTGTTAAATGGTTTAGTGTACCACGAACAATATGTTAAGGTACGCTTAAATTAATGGGATTTGAATTTTATGAACAATTTATTGTTTGAACATTAAGTACACATTTATTAAATGACCATTACTCTGAGTTATACAGTTTCTAATATTGTATTTGGCTCAACCCTTCTCAAGCTTCTGGATAATAATAATTATATAATTTTCCGTTAAAAGAGTACCATTTTATCAACGGGCCACAGACGTAAACCAGATTGTGAATTTATCTCTTAATGTTAAAATAGGCGACTTAATACTCTAATATGCTGTTGTTGCCACACAAAGCCTGAAACTAAAATAGTTCTTTTGAAGTTCGCGCAATGCTGCACCAGGACTATCGGCGCTAGCCGTCCCTAATGAGCAGTGTAAGACTAGAAAAGGCAGCTAGTCATCACAACAATTAGTGTGATTAACCGTCATGTTACAACGTCCCCACGGGTAAAAGGGTAAGCATGTGACTGGGAATCGAACATGCGACCCTCATATTGCAAGTCGATCGCTTTAACCACCTGACCCTGTCAGAGCTGAAATAGCTGCTTTTACAATCCCTTTCCATTCAGTTAGTCTTGTTTTAAGATGTATTTTAACATGGCTATCTTCGCTGATGTGGCTCCTGAAGAAGGAATATGATGCTAGCTTGTTTTTTGTTTGTTTTTGAATTTCGCACAAAGCTACTCGAGGGCTATCTGTGCTAGCCGTCCCTAATTTAGCAATGTAAGAGTAGAGGGAAGGCAGCTAGTCATCACCACCCACCGCCAACTCGTGGGCTACTCTTTACCAACGAATAGTGGAATTGATCGTCACATTATAACGCCCCCACGGCTGGGAGGGCGAGAGCATGTTTGGCGCGACCGGGATGTGAATGTTTGGCGCGACCCTCAGATTACGAGTCGCACGCCTTAACACGCTTGGCCATGCCGGGCCATGATGCTAGCTAGTTATTATCTGTGACACATTAACAAATTTAATTTTTGTAATATAATTAATGTCATTATAAAAAAAATAGTTTTTTCCCCAAAAATATAATGACTCGGATCTTGTGTCATAGTGAAAAAATTAAATTTAATATGGCTACATATTAACTTAACCTGCTATCAGAGGCTGAGGAAACGCTTTTAATACATATTATTTTAATAATTATTTCTTTCATTCCCAAGGGAGTGGGAAGTGTGTATGTGTGTGGGGATAGTCATGGTGCAAAGTTTTACTTGAGCGACTAAAGCGAGGAGCATGCGCAACAGATGCACCATTACTGTAGGGTCCAGGTCTGTGTTTTATACACTTCCTGTTTTCTTGAAAGTAATTTTCTTATTTTCACATATTTTTACCGAGGTAAATTTTCGTATTTCATGTGCCCCTCCACCAGTGGCACAGTGATATAATCCGCGAACTCATACTGCCAGAAATCGGGTTTCGATACCCGTTGTGAGCAGAGCACAGATAGCCATTGTGTAGCTTTGTGCTTAGTTCCAAACAAACAAGTAAACCTATTTCGTGGGTTTTTACAGGGGTAGATTTTCCTCTTTAATGGATTTTTTTTTTACTGGACTAGATAGAAAAATTGGGGGGCCCTAGGGGACCACATCCTCCTTTCTATGCGCTACTGATTCGTATACATTTATATGAGTAGTTTCTGTAGCTCCGAGGGCTAGATTATTTGCTTGCTATTAAGCTCATAGTACACAATGGGCTATTTGTGCTTTTCCCTTCGCGGGTAATGAAACTCGAATTTTAACTTTGTAAGCAAGGAGATTCAACGCTGAACCATCAGAGGACGGACGGCGTGGAGCACGACTTAAACATTGCTTATTACAATATTATTCAATACCACTTGCAGTCTTTAATAGTGTGACAACGGTCACAGGAAACCTCTGATGGCGATTCTCTTAGAGTACTTTCTGAGCTAAATCTTTAGCACTTGAATTAATTTAGAAGTTCGGTACTAGATTAAGATGCGTATCGACCGTCTCGTTGTTTCAGATCACGAGGTTTATAAATATATGTTTCTACAGCTCAATTATTTATGGTTTCACAGGAACATGCCAACGATGTTAAGAGACCTCTACTGGGAGATTTATAATAATAAGAAAATATTAATATATCAAAGAATAAGTGTTTTTTTATCTCTCTGCCATTCAGATTAGAATTTTCTCATAGCCAATCCTCAAATAAATTATTGATAGGTTAAACTATTTTATTTTCTTATCTTCGTATTTTACACGTAATTCCACTAAAATTGATATGGTTATCGTGTTTGGAATACCAAAGAAAAAGAAGACGTTTTTAACGCATCTACAGCGAACAATAATGAAAAAAATTAAAAAAAACTTTCTGAATGGTTTTGTAGACTTGATGTGGAACTCTTGACTTATCTGATATAACGTCGAATAGAAACGACAACGAAACGATGGAAGAAAATTAAAGAAAAACTTTTCACTTTTGGTTCATCTAGATAAGCGCTCACAGTATTTTTTTTCATTTTTTGTGAAACATAATCGCTTGGAATATAAAGCAGTGAACGGTTATCACAAACAGGAATATAAACAAAAGACATAGAGAAGTCTAACTGTTTGGAATATAAAACACTGTGAGCGGTTATCACAAACGAAAATATAAACAAAAGACAGAGAAATCTAATTGTTTGGAATATAAAACACTGTGAGCGGTTATAACAAACGGGAATATAAACAAAAGACAGAGAAATCTAATTGTTTGGAATACACTGCAAGCGGTTATCACAAACGGGAATATGAACAAAAGACATAGAGAGTCTAACTGTTTGGAATATAAAACACTGTGAGCGGTTATAACAAACGGGAATATAAACAAAAGACATAGAGAAGTCTAACTGTTTGGAATATAAAACACTGTGAGCAGTTATCACAAACGGAAATATAAACAAAGACAGAGAAATCTAATTGTTTGGAATACACTGCAAGCGGTTATCACAAACAGGAATATAAACAAAAGCTAAGTAGATAAATATAATAATTCTTTATGATATAAAACTTTGTTCACGTATATAAAAAATAAAATATTAAATAAATAAAGTAGACAAACTATTCGGGCGATTAAACTTTAAAAAACAAGAAGAAAAAATCGTTTTATTTTTTATCTGAATTGAACAAACCAACTAGCTGTAACAAATAAATATTTAACTTGTTTTTTTCAGAAACGTACGGTTTGTACATTTTTTGCAACCCCTAGTAAATCAGCGGCAAGTCTGAGGGTTTAGAGCAGGGGTGTGCAACAGGCAACCCATAAGCCATTTAGTGTGGCCCTAGTTGTTGTAATCTAACCATGTGGCCTGATCTGTAATCCAACGCAAATGGAATATTTTTAAAGCATCGATCCTACGGGATTCCCAGGCTTCGACTCGACAAACTTCTAAAATTATCTTTACTAGAGAGGAGCAGGCCGAATTCGATTGGTCGGCCTCCTTAGGGCATGAATAGGTGACGTGCACTAGCACTATTGTCTACGACTCAACGTCATGTCCTGAACCTCGCCTTCGCCCGCTGGCGACAATTTTCCTAACCTCTGCTGTCCGTCATTCATTATTGGTGAAAATTTTATTACCTTTTACAGTTACTACAAGAGATTGAAGGTAAATTGATTATTATTTAGCATATTGTTGTGACTTTACTGAATTTATTAAAATTTTGCTTTCAGATGCATCTGATTCTATGTACAGTGTGACCTCGTTATTCGCGGGGTTACGTTCTTTACCCTCCGCGAATAGCGAAAACCGCGAATATTGGATGCAGTTTTAAAACGTATATGTATGCGATTATATACTATATGAAATGCTTCCCAAACACTAATGATACTTATACTCATTGATGCAGTAATAATGTAGCAATATTGCATACTGTTATGTATTTCACTAAATTGTACCGTGCGTTACCGGGCTGTGCTTTGCCGTTTGCGTTGTTGGGGAAGCTGAGGCAGTCAGCCAATAGCAGTCAATCTTGTTTGGTGAAGACGACAATTGATAAAACGGCTTGATTGAGTAAATACAACAGAAATCTCCTCGAAAAGCCCTTTCAGTCTCTGTGACCTACAAAACGCAGTTCGCGCATAACCCGCGAATATGCGGGGCCGCGAATGGCGAACCGCGAATAGGCGAGGTCACACTGTATTTTGCTATTCTCAATTAATTTAAGTACCGGAAGGCTATGATCGGGATGCCAATTTAGAAACATGTGTTTCTGTCCATAAGAGGTTCCATGTGTAAATAAATTCTATGTTTTTTCTACTTTGCTATTTTCGTGAGAATAATTTTTGTTTTGATTTCAGGGCTAGTAAAATGTCAGCAGTTAAGAAACGAAAAATTGATGATGAGGAAGGTTATTCAACAGTGAATGGTGCACAAAATATCTTGTTGTCCCACATAATCAAGGTGTTGTCTGCCTCGTCTGTCAAACTACAATTGCAGTCATGAAAGAGTACAATATTAAGCGACATTACGCAACTAAGCATTCCTCCCAGTTTGATGAAATTGTTGGTCAGGCACGAAAGGACAAAATTGAACATTTAAAACATCCATTGAAAAGCAACAAGGTGTTTTACCACTTTCAAGAAAAATTCAGAACTGGTGACAAAACTGAGTTTTAAGCTTTGTGAATGTATGGCAGAAAAGGAAAGCCTTTCAGTGATGGAGAATTTATTAAAATTGTTTAACAATATTCACAGAATATGCATGTCCAGAGAAAAATATTTGGTGGAGCAAACTAGCCTTTCCCTTTACTGTCTCAAGCAGGACAAAAGATCTTTCAGAGGACATCAAAGAAACTTTGAAAGAGAGATTGAATTCGTCTGAAGCTTTCAGTCTGGCTTTGGATGAAAGCACTGATATCAATGACACATCCCAACTTGTCATTTTCATCAGAGCTGTTACTGCAGGCTTTGATGTTTTCGAAGAGTTTTAGATATGGCAAGCCTTTCCTCCACAACCACAGGACAGGATATTTGTGAACAAGTGCTTAAGGCTGTAGAAAAGTTTGAACTGAATCCTTATAAATTATGTGGTGTTACAACAGATGGTGCTCCTTCCATGACAGGTAGGACAAATGGATTCACCAAGAAATTTCTAACTGCAATTGGAGCACAAGACGTAGTTGTAAGCCATTGCATTATTCACCAAGAGAGCTTGTGCACCAAAGTTCTGGATTTTGCAGAAGTCATGAAAAATGTCGTCCAATGCGTAAATTATATTCGAACACGAGGATTAAATCATCGACAATTTAAAACTTTTTTAGATGAGCTGGACAGTGAGTATTCAGATGTTTTGTACTTCTCTGCTGTACGTTGGCTTAGTAGAGCTGCTACTTTGAAGAGATTCTGGAATCTGCGAGAGGAGATTAAGTTCTTCATGGAGAGCAAACGTCAGAATGTGGACTTCTTGAGCAATGAGAACTGGCTGAATGACTTAGCATTCCTCACAAACATTACACAGCGTCTGTCTGATTTAAACTTAAAACTACAAGGGAAAAGTCAACTTGTGAATAAGTTGTTTGAGCATATTTGTGCTTTTGAGAAAAAATCGGAACTTTTCCAGGTTCAGTTGAGAAGAGCCATATTGACCCATTTTACATGTCTTGCAACCAGGAAACTGGAATTTCCTAATCTGGATTGCAACAAATATGGAACCAGTGTACAAAAGCTGCGTGATGAGTTTGCAAACAGATTTCCAGATTTCAGACAAACTGAAATTAGATTGAAATTGTTCGCTCAACCTTTTGATTTGCCAGTGGAAGACAGTCCTGATGATTGCCAAATGGAACTCATTGAACTGCAGGCTGACATGGACACTAAAAGGAAATTCTCTGAAAACAGTTTGCTAGACTTTTACAAACTCTGTGTACGTGAAAAGTTTCCCAATTTGTCCCGTCATGCACAAAGAATTGCCTCCCTTTTTGGTAGCACCTACTGCTGTGAGCAATTTTTCTCCAAAATGAAGCTCATCAAAACCAAATGTAGAAGTCAGCTGACTGATGAACATTTGACCAGTCAGTTAAGAGTGGCAACCACTTCTGTCAAAGCTGATATTGACAAGCTCTGCAAGGACTCTAAATTTCAAGTGTCGCACTAAAATGATCACTCATGCAAAAATATAAAATATTATTGCTTGCATTTTGAGAATTTTTTTAAATTTATTGTGCATGTACACGAATAAGCTTGTTTTTTAAGTGGCCCCGCTTGATTGATGAAGTTGGTTATATGGCCCACCGACGAAAAATGTTGCACACCCCTGGTTTAGAGTGTAGATAGATAATTGTGTAGTTTTGTACTTAACAATAAAGAAACATAACATTTTTTACGGCGATTTTTACTAAACTATTTGTATATCTTTTACATTTTACTTTTGTTTACGACATACCACATTGCTCTGCAATGTATCATTTTTTACATACATTATCTAACTGGGTATTGTAATTTTTCTTTAGGTTTACCAATCACTTTTTAATTAATGAAACTTAACACATAGAAACACATTATAATTTTACATACAATATCTAACTGGGTATTGTAATTTTTCTTTAGGTTTACCAATCACTTTTTAATTAATGAAACTTAACACATAGAAACACATAATAATTTTACATACAATATCTAACTGGGTATTGTAATTTTTCTTTAGGTTTACCAATCATTTTTAATTAATGAAACTTGACACATAGAAACACATAATAATTTTACATACAATATCTAACTGGGTATTGTAATTTTTCTTTAGGTTTACCAATCACTTTTTAATTAATGAAACTTAACACATAGAAACACATTATAATTTTACATACAATATCTAACTGGGTATTGTAATTTTTCTTTAGGTTTACCAATCACTTTTTAATTAATGAAACTTAACACATAGAAACACATAATAATTTTACATACATTATCTAACTGGGTATTGTAATTTTTTTTTAGGTTTACCAATCACTTTTTAATTAATGAAACTTAACACATAGAAACACATTATAATTTTACATACAATATCTAACTGGGTATTGTAATTTTTCTTTAGGTTTACCAATCTCTTTTTAATTAATGAAACTTAACACATAGAAACACATAATAATTTTACATACAATATCTAACTGGGTATTGTAATTTTTCTTTAGGTTTACCAATCACTTTTTAATTAATGAAACTTAACACATAGAAACACATTATAACTTTACATACAATATCTAACTGGGTATTGTAATTTTTCTTTAGGTTTACCAATCCTTTTTAATTAATGAAACTTAACACATAGAAACACATAATAATTTTACATACATTATCTAACTGGGTATTGTAATTTTTTCTTTAGGTTTACCAATCACTTTTTAATTAATGAAACTTAACACATAGAAACACATAATAATTTTACATACATTATCTAACTGGGTATTGCAATTTTTCTTTAGGTTTACCAATCATTTTTAATTAATGAAACTTAACACATAGAAACACATAATAATTACAATTTCCACTGTAACTATGTAGTTATTTAAAATACGTATATATATATATACCCCATCACCAAACACATCTTTGGTAAGAGAAAATCACCAGTTCTTAAATGTTTCACGTTGTTTTTATATGTTTATTAAACATATTTTATGTTAGAAAAGAGTTAAACTATCAATGCTACAGCTGTGTTTTCATCTAAAAGTTAAATCATTTTACCAAACGGTGTTCCAAACTGTTCGTGTAATTAAGTGATCAAATAAAGTATGTTTTCGCTCCTTTAGTCGGATGAGGAACTACTTTAGTCGTATGAGGAACTACTTTAGTCGTATGAAGGACTACTTTAGTCGTATGAGGAACTACTTTAGTCGTATGAGGAACTACTTTAGTCGTATGAGGAACTACTTTAGTCGTATGAAGGACTACTTTAGTCGTATGAAGGACTACTTTAGTCGTATGAGGAACTACTTTAGTCGGATGAGGAACTACTTTAGTCGTATGAAGGACTACTTTAGTCGTATGAAGGACTACTTTAGTCGTATGAAGGACTACTTTAGTCGTATGAGGAACTACTTTAGTCATATGAAGGACTAATGCTCAAACAATTTTATTTTCAGTACAATGAACGTTTATTCTAACTTAGACAATTGATCGTCAGTGTTCGTATATTTATCGTAAAGATTTTCTGAGTTTATATAACGTTTCTTACTAGTAAACTGCGAAACTACGACTGAATATATATATATATGAACGTTTGGCAGTAATTTTAATTCGTTTAAAATATTACAGGTTGTAGACATCAATAACAGTTTTACTTCTGTAATATACTGCTCAAGTCAGAAACGAAATATTTTCCGTTTCAAAATAGTATCTAACAATTTCTCTAATCACAAATTTATGATAAAGTTTTGAATAATACAATTTAAAATATTTCAACAATCAGAGATAATTTCCTTATGCTAAACTTTAATTTGAAATGGAATATATTTTTAACACTACATATACTATACTAAAGATTCTAAACTTTCTGTAGTTTTATAATGTCTTAAATTGTGACATTAAATGTTTCTAAAATGTTTGTACAGTTGATTTTTTATCTGAAGTTTTTTCAATAAGTTTAATTTATGCTGACTCTACTTACCAATACCACTTATCTTTTGACTTCCACAACACTGATGTGCAAGGGATGAGATAACTTCGTGCATTTGTTGAAGATAATGTGAAGATAAAACTCAATCATAGTGAGGCTACACTCGTGTACGGAAGCACATTTGTGCTAGTATAGCAGTAAACTGACAGACAGCGATTTATAAGCCTAATGACGTGGTCTTATTCCGACACAACAATGATCTGTTTTCGAGAACGGCAAAAGTCGTATGTTATTTTTACACGAATGAAAATATCAGATGAAACGTCTTATAAACTAATTAAATAATAAATTAAAATAAAAGATTTATGTGAGTTAACTTCTCGTAGCCCTACTCTGCTCATATTAACCAATATTTCAGAGTTCTTGTTCCGAAGAGACTTTTGCTTCTGGAATGAAAGGGAAACAGGTGTTTACAAAAACAGGTTATTACAAGGTAAGGTCGAATTTATTTATTTATTTTTGAATTTCGCGCAAATCTACACGAGTGTAATTTGGTTAGCCGTCTCTAATTTAGCAGTGTAAGACTAGAGGGAAGGCAGCTAATCATCACCACAAAACCGCCAACTTTTTGGCTACTCTTTTACCAACTAAAAGTGGAATAGATCTAAACATTATAACACCCCCAGGGATGAAAGGGCGAGCATGCATGAAGAAAGATGTTTTTGGAATAGTACTCAATATTAAGCTGATTATGTGTGTTTATATGTATGTGATCTATTGAGAAATTACTTTTGTCAGTGTTTGTTTGTGTTTTTTAATTGCGCGCAAGGCTACACGAGGGCTATCAGCGCTGGCCGTTCCTAATTTTACAGTGTAAGACTAGAGGGAAGGCAGCTTCTCTAGTCATCACCATTCACCGCCAACTCTTGGACTACTCTTTTTTACCAACGAATAATGGGATTGATCGTCACATTATAATACTCCCACGCCTAAAAGAGCGAGCATGGTTGGTGCGACCGGGATTTGAACCCCCGACCCTCGTACTAGGAGTCGAGTGTCTTAACCACCTGACCACGCCGGGCTATTTGTTAGCGTCTTTACTAATGTTTTTAAACTTAACATTAAAGGTCCATCCTGGTTGTCATATCCACTACAATAAACTAAACCCTGAAAAAACACCTCATAACCATCCCTTATCATTCAAATATTTTTGGGTAAATGAAAAAATATGTTTTATTTCAGGAAATACCTTTTGAAGTTAGTTCTGTGAAAACTCGAACTGAAATCAGTACATTTCTATTGTTGCTTCTTAAAAATGTTTTATTTCAGGAAATCATGTTTCTTTTGTTATGTAATCATTGTAGCCATCAAACACTTTTGCTCCTTAATGTTTTAACTATGGAGTTTTAACTCCGTTTAACTTCACCATATGGTAGTCTAAATTAATTTAGGCATGTGAATAATCATTCATAATAAGAGGTCAGATGGTATTGGTTTTGGTTAATGTTTTAACTATGGAGTTTTAACTCCGTTTAACTCCACCATATAGTAGTCTAAATTAATTTAGGCATGTGAATAATCATTCATAATAAGAGGTCAGATGGTATTGGTTTTGGTTGGCTGATGCAAACCGTGTTATTAAGCCGTGAACAGTCCAGAGTTTTGTTTTTTGTTTGTAATTGAGCACAAAGCTACACAAAGGGCTGTCTTTGCTCTGCCCACCACGGGTTTCGAAACCTTGTTTTTAGCAGTATAAATACGCAAACATACTGCTGTATCACTGGCGTGGGGGGGGGGCAGACCAGAGCAGAGGATAAGACCGAACAAAAGAATGAATTAGGCCTCTACGTCACAGATTTTCCTTTTAGTTCCACGTTTGGTGAAAAAGGAAATCTTCAACGCATGTGTACAACCGGAATTTTTTTTTTATGTTAAGAAATAGTTTTTATGTTTTTGTTACTATCTAACTCTTTGTGAAAATTCAAATAAAAATCAATACATTTCTATTAATGCCAGAAACAAACGTCCTCAGAACATCAACATTTTGCACTTATTTAATTAAACATTCGACGTTTCGCTTCGTGTTTTCTTCAGGAGCATTCACTAAAGCATAAACCTCTCCTGAAGATGTATAGCGAAACATTGAGTGTCTAATTAAATAAATGTAAGATTTTTGATGTTCTAAAATGGTTTATTTCTAGTGTTAGTATAACTTTCATACACCAATGTGCACTACAGAAATTAACTAAACGCCTTCTATTGTTACTCAGTGAGAAACTGTTTTTATATTATCATTTTGTTTGTTTTTTAGGGAGTCATTGTCGCCATAAAACCTATTGTAAAGACACGGATCGAAATTAATAGACCACTATTGTTGGAGTTAAAACGGGTAAGGTAATAAAAATATTATATTTATTTTAACAATTTGGCATTTTAAGTTACACAAGATGATTTAGTGAGTTTATTTGTTGAAAAACAGCGTCACGTCATATGATCTATCTGTCAGTTTTTATAAGGTTCCTCAATAAATGGAAAACGTTAGCCTAATATCTCGTATGTATTTATCTTTACTGAACCACTTATGAAACTGATTTATGTACGCACAAAAACCGTATTTTTCAGTATTTACATTAATTATTTTTTGTGTTTGGGGATCAGGAACAAAATATGCCATACTTGAAACAAATGAAATAATTTCCATATTTGTTTCTACAACGTGTAGCTCATAAGCTTAAATACGTTAACACCAAATAAACGAACAAACCATTTAACTACACACTATTCAGAAACTAGCTTTAGGTTTATCTTTACCCTTATGCAGGTATTTAAAGGATGTCCCTTGTGTGTTTTTCGAGTTTGGTAAATAACATCATCTAAAAATAACAACTGCTTGGAAAAGCCAAGACATTGAAGATTTATTTATAGGTTGAAATTACGCCACCTATTGGATAGTTTATTTATTAAATGAATTTTTAAAAAGTTATTTTCTCAATATTGAATTCAGTTACTGAATAAAAACTTTGCGATCCCTACAGTTATGGTAGTCATGTGATAAGTTTTGCACGTGGATTTGAAATGGGCGGAAACGCCTTAAGTATAGAACAACTTATTTTCAGTTCACGGTCAAGAATGCAAAAGAAATATCGTACAATCCTAGATATAATGATTTATAAATGTATTTTTTTATTTTACACAATCAAACAAACTATTGAACTGTAATGATTTCACACGTGTTTTTACTATTATGGTACTTATCTTCAGTTCACACATATTAAAGACACCTTTCAATCATTATCACTATTGAAATTCTCACAGAAACTAGCAAGCGGTTTTATAAAACAACTTATTAAGTAATTATGTGTTGTTTGTCAAGTTTCATTATTTCTCAAAAAGTTCAGCTTGTGGAAAATGATCTTTTTACATTTATGTTTAACAGTGTTGGTTTCCAGTGGCTCACTACCAATCTGACAGTATAGTTGTAACTTACTTGTCTCAGGCAGGTTACGTGACCTGATTCTGTGTAAAATGAGGCATTTTGTTGGGGTGATAGAGTTTCTGTAATATGTAAAACGAAACTGATATTACCAATCATTGTTTTCTTACTATGCAGACAAAGTTGGCATTTGTACATAGGTAAATATATATGAAATATAAAAAAATATGATAGTTTTATTGCACAATAAATCTAAAGTTAGAAAACGTGTGTGGCTACAGCTAAGAATGACTTGTGATCATAGGCTTAGTGTTCTACATGGTAACAAACTCTGTTGATAATTACTTATAAGACTAGGCTTAGTGTTCTACATTGTAACAAACTCTGTTGATAATTACTTATAAGATTAGGCTAAGTGTTCTACATTGTAACAAACTCTGTTGATAATTACTTATAACATTAGGCTTAGTGTTCTATATGGTAACAAACACTGTTGATAATTACTTACAAGATAATACCTTTCATGAGCAATGAATTTTATGCTAACTTTCTTCACTTGAAGCGGTTTGAATTTATATTATAAGGTCCACCTCGAAATACAGGTTTATTGTATTCCAAGTGCTAATGAACTAATGAAGTTGTGCTGATTCACACATCGCTGAACTAAATATCAGAAAATTTGAGTTTTCACTTGTACTTTATTGACTCTGAGGCCCCGGCATGGCCAGGTGGGTTAAGGCGTTCGACTCGTCATCTGAGGGTCGCAGGTTCGAATCTCCATCCCACCAAACATGCTCGCCCATTCAGCCGTGGGGGCGTTATAATGTTACTGTCAATCCCAATATTCGTTAGTAAAAGAGTAGTCCAAGAGTTGGCGGTGGGTGGTGATGACTAGCTGCCTTCCCTCTTGTCTTACACTACTAAATTAGGGACGGCTAACGCAGATAGCCCTCGTGTAGCTTTGCGCGAAATTCAAAAAACTAACAAACAAATCATTTATTCTGACACTGTTTAGCTCTTTCTGTGTATAAGATTGGTTTGTTTTGAATTTCGTTCAAACCTACATGAGCTATTTGCCGTCCTGAATTTAGCATAAGACTAGAGGGACTGCAACTAGTCATCGCAACTCACTATCAACTATTAGGCTATTCTTTTACCAACGAATAGCGAGATTGACCTTCACATTATAACGCTCCCATGTTTGGTGAGATGGGGTTTCAATTTCGCGACCCCAGGTTGCGCGTCAAGCGTCCTAACCACCAAGCTCAGTGCATAAAGTATCGTTAAAGTGAACAAACAAATAAACAGTTTCCGATCATCGTATCTGAGAATATTTACTGCAGGTTTTGTTAATTGGAATTTGTCCCTAAGTTGTGTATTGTGTGGTATACGTTTTTTGAAACTTTAAGTGTTGCGTATTACAATTTGAAATGTCCTGAAAGTGAGTTAAATTGTGATTTGAATTCAAAAGTTAAATAAACGTCGATACGTTTCTAATTTATGATATTTGACAGATTAATATACACAATTTTCTTTACTAATACAAATATATTTTAACATGCAAATAATGATACAATTTATTATAATTGTTATTACAAATATCTATTACCAATAATGATTTACATATAATTTTTTTTACAAATATATAAACAATATTAAATTTTCTTTCCGGTCTCGAAACTTGCTTGATATCTTGTCGAGCGAATTAATCTGGAGTTAACGCAGATACAATTCATTTAACAGTGAATAATAACTGTATTATTCTTTCTTCGCCGTTTACACGTAGAAGTTGTATAATGTCTTCGTAATAATATTAACGTCCGAAGTTAATCCACTGAAGTTAAACGATTTGTAGTGTAGTAAATTACAGTTATAGCTTCCGAGGTCTATAGTATACAAACTGTAGCAAACCAACAATACACTACTGGCCAAAATCTTAAGGCCAATGAACATAAAGAAAAAATATGCATTTTGCGTTGTTAGACTTAACGACTTATTTGAGTGGAGCTTCGAAAGATGAAAATAAGAATAAGGGAAAGTAAAAAAAAACAAACCATTTTTAGCATTTACTAGCAAAAATGTGAACACTATGAAATTAACCTAAATACTAACTTGTCGAAAGTTCAAGACCATACAAAAAAGAAGTCCTAAACAGGGTAGAAAATGCCCAACAAGAGGTCTCAGTAGTGAGTTGCACGGCCGTCATTCAAACATTTGCTTTGGCATGGTCAATATAAGTGTTTGCAGAAGGCTGGCTGAAATGTTATTCAAGTGGTGAAGATGACTGCACGAAGATCATGCAGTGTTTGGAATTGACGTCCATTTCTATAGACTTCCCTTGCCATCCACCCCAAACATTTTCAATGAGGTTCAGTCCGGGCGAACACGCTGGATAGTCCAGGTTATTCGCCATGAAAAAGTCCTTTCTCCTGCGGGCATTGTAGATTGCAGCGTTGTCCTGCTGAAAGATCCAGTCATTTCCACACAAGCGAGAGCCTTCACTTGAAAAGGATGCTTTTTCCAACATGCCAATGTAGACAGCTGCTGTTAGATGCCCCTGTATAACCTGAAGCTCCATTGTTCCATGGAAGGAGAAAGCATCCCAGATCATAATGGAACCTCCTCCACTGTGTCGTGTAGAAAATGTCTCCGGTGGGATATCCTTATCCTGCCAATAACGTTGGAAGCCATCTGGACCATCCAGGTTAATTCTATTCTCATCAGAGAGAAAACCTTCTCTCACTTTTCTTTGTCCCATGTTTGGTGCTTTTCAGAAACTTTTAATCTAGCTGTTTCGTGATGTGGAAGGATGCGTGGCCTTTGAAGACGTTTACGGTTTTTAAAGCCTTTCTCTCGTAGATGCTGTCTTATTGTTCTTAAGCTGCATTCTGCGTCTGTAATGGCCTTAATCTGATTCGACGATCGGCTGGTGTCTTGCCGGACAACCCGTCGAATCCTCCTGCTCAACGCCGGCGAAATTTTCTTGGGCCAATCACTTGAAATTTTTGTTCCGTATCCATCAGAGTTTTTTAAGAAATTTGCAACAGCAGTTTTACTACGCCCAATCTCACCAGCAATGACACGTTGAGAGAGACCTTGCTTTTGCAGCTCAACAGTTCTGCCACGTTCAAACTCTGCAACTTTTTAGTTTTGCCATGTTTTACCCAACATAACACAGTAGATGTCAGTAGGAGATGTTGACAACGCTAATGCTTTCACACAAATGAGTAAATTTCGTTTCGTGTTTACCGATTAACTCTTTGTTTCAATATGGTCTCAAACTTTTGACCAGCTGGCATTTAGGCTAATTTCATAGTGTTCACATTTTCCCTATTAAATGCTAAAAATGTTTTTTATTTTTATTTTCTCTTTTCTTATTTTCATCTTTCGAAGCTTTAATCAAATCAGTGGTTGAGTCTAGCAACGCAAAATGCATATTTTTTTTCTTTATGTTCATTGGTCTTAAGATTTTGGCCAATCAGTGCACATACTGTTTCTTGGCGCGTTACGTTAGTTATCTTCTATAAGCGTGAGGCGATGCTCTAGAAATTATATGATTGCACAACAATACTGGCAATCAGTAGTATTTATATACACACGTAGTTCTTTGTTGATTCTTAGACTCGAGAAACTTCTACAACTTTAGTTAATTGGCGGGAAATTCGAAATATATATTTAAAAGTAAAACAGCTATATGCATTTTTAGATATATGTTTAACTAAAACAAACCTCAATATTAAAATGAATATATAATAGTGAAGCCGTCACAAAAGTAACTTAGAATTTAAATTTTATTTTCTTCATACTTACCAAATAACTGATATAATGAAACGAACTTTTCTCAATATTTAATATATTTCCATATCTCACCCGTAGAGGGCTTATGTATATTCAGTGGTGTAACAAGCGTAGTTATTTGTCTTAGCAATAAGGTAACAAACTTTAAAATTTATAAGTAAATGTGTACTTTAAACTATCTCATCAAACAATTCCTAATACTTACACAGATGAAAGATTTACAAAACGATCACATTGTTCGATTCATCGGAGCATGCGTAGAGCCTCCATATTGCTGTCTTGTCACCGAATATTGCCCCAAAGGAAGTCTACAGGTTAGTGTTATCTTAAATACTGATCTTACGTCACCATCTCGATATATAATATTCACATACCAGCCCTATACAGTTGTAATGTTCAGTTCAGTACCGATGAGTAATTTAAACCATACGTTTCTAAATTGTTAATAAAACATGCAGTAAAGTTTGACACATTTTGACTATTTTTTTTTTGTAATGGCGCTACGAAAACTGAACGAGGCTTCAAAATGTTGGTTTCACCGATTTAAAGGTGTAAGCAGCAAATATGAAGGTTTAAGTAAAAACGTAAAATATGTTTTATGTCAGTAATTGTAATTATGCCGTGAACAATGTGTTATGACTGAAATCAGTATGTGGATTTTAGGTTATGATATATTTTTCACGATATCTCTTACACAAGAATCTTAATAATTGTACTACTGTACTAAAACTGATTTAGATTACTTTCATTTTATACTGCAAAAATGATATAATTGACTTTATGGCATAACAGGTTTTTTTATTTACATATTTAGCAATGGCGAATTTCTTAAGTGTCATAATATATAAGGTTAAACAACAACGTTTTTAAACTGTGTTTATTTGTGATTTGACACATGTGTTAAGTAAGAATTCCATCTTAATTGCTATGTTTATTATTGGTTTTGCCAAATTTGAATTTTGAGTTAGGGCTGGATGCAATTTATGTTTAGGGTTTAGGAGAAGTTAACAAGAGCTGGTTATACAGACTTAACACTATGCAGTTAAGCCTATTCATGATTCGGGTTATTTTACGAACCTGTGTTTAAGTACAAGTTGAAAATATGTTTACGTAGTTTGTTCTGAAAGAACTCAACCAAATAATATGTTCAGAGCAATTCATTAACAGATTTCTCTCTCTCATTAGTTGTGTGAAACAAAGTTAACAGGTTTCTCTCTCTCATTAGTCGTGTGAAAAAAAGTTAACAGATTTCTCTCTTTCATTAGTTGTTCTTTTGACTACCATTTGTTCACTATTACTTGTGTCTATATAAGGACTGGTATTCATAGGACATTTTAGAAAATGAAGAGATAAAGCTTGACTGGATGTTCCGCTGTTCCTTACTTCAAGACACTGTAAAGGTAGGCTTACCAACTAATGAATACTCCAAACATCAGAATACTTCAAGACACTGAATAAGTAGGATTACCAACTGGTGAATACTCCAAACACCAGAATACTTCAAGACACTGTAAAGGTAGGCTTACCAACTGGTGAATACTCAAACACCTGAATACTTCAAGATACTGTAAAGGTAGGCTTAACAACTGGTGAATACTCCAAACACCAGAATACTTCAAGATACTGTAAAGGTAGGCTTACCAACTAGTGAATACTCGAAATACGAGAATACTTCAAGACACTGTAAAAGTAGGCTTACCAACTAGTGAATACTTAAAATACCAAAAGATTCCTTCTGTGCTAGTTGGCTGTACTTGGTTTCAGCTTCTTTTAAATATTTTAAAATATTTTGACAAGTATTCTTATGCAATATTCACTGACTTCAAAATAATCATTTAATTTTGCAACTCATATTGTAGCATAAAAAACATCAAAATCATTTATTTATTTATTTAAGAAGACACTAAATGTTTCGTTTTATAACTATCCAGTAACCGACAGTACAAAGCATTCGATTCTTGTGTTCTAGTGGAACACTAATAAAAGAAACTATAAAGTGAAACGTTGCATGTCCTACTGAATAAAATAACGTAGTTTCGTGTTATTGTGTTACTTATTTCCAAATTGTCAAACGTTATTATAAACTGAACAAAACCCCGTGATAAAAATAACACGAGAGTGAGCTATTAGGTTGTTCAGAAATAAGTGTCGGAATCCTCACGATGACATTTAGAATATTGTGTAACTTATTGTTGTTTGGTTTAATCCAATGTTTGTCGCTTACAAGGTGTCTTAATTGTCTGCTCTTTTAACTCTACTGAGAGTAAGTTTCGCAACCCCCAAAGCAGCATGGATAAGAAGGCATTCCGTCTTATTTTCATCTACGACTTAAAACTTGGACGAAAAGCCACGGAACATCAACCAGGCATTCGGCCATGGTTCTGCCACTGAACATATAGTTCGGTGTTGGTTCCAAAGGTTTCGACACGAAGCTGAAAGTCTTGAAGACTTTCATGGAAGGAAGCCATCCTTAGATAAAAAAGACATTAAAGGAAGCAGTTGAGACAGATCCTCACACAACAGGACGTGAGCTTCCAGAAATGCTAGGTACAAGCAAATCAAACATTGCCAATCACCTGATTGCGATTGGAAAGACAATAAAGTTGGATAAGTGGGTTCCGCATGAGTTGACTGAAGATCAACAAAATCGGCCGTCATGAGACCTGTCAAGAGTGACGCTCCAAAAATTGAACGAATTGAATTCTGCCCTATTCACTTTATTCTTCAGACTTTTCTCCTACATATTTTCATTTTTTCAAGCACTTTGACAACTTTTTGAACAATAAACGCTTTCAAAACCAGGCAGCTGCAGAAGAAGCTTTCAGGGAGTTCATTGACCGTAGAAACTCTGATTTCTACAGTAGGGACATAAACAGCATCGTTACACGTTGGAAAAAGTGTGTTGAAGCAAATAGTACTTACTTTGATTTTAGCACGTTTCACAACACTGGTTTATACTCTTCCAAATTTCGCAGTTCAAAAAACGACATTTATTTCTGGACAACCTAATATTTTTGTGGTTAACTTCAGGATGTTTCAAAATAATTTATTTCGTATACATAATCGTAGTTGTGACGTACAGTTACTACTGTGTTTGAAATATGGAACGCTAGAAGAGTAGTTATGTATTAAGCATCATTTTCTACAAAAAACGTGTTCAATTATACGTTGCATTTCTTATCAAATAAACACAAAACACAGTTCCTGCACCAACTTTAAATAATGTTCTGACTGGATAGCAGATTATGAAAAGGATGTTTGTGTATTGAAATACGTTTGTCTAGCAAGTAATTGTTTTGTCTTCATAATATTTTATTTCTTATTCTCTCTCTCTATATATATATATTTATACTTATAAACATTGTAAGATAAGTACGTAACCGAACTAGGCTTACTGTACATATATCTAGGTCATAATATAATGACAGTTTTTGTGTTTCTGTGCGTGTATGTGTCCGCTTATGGCTAGCGAACAGGTGAAACTATTGTCAGTAAACCTAACATGTATCATAAAAGGATTCCCATGGGATTGATATAATGGGTCTTCTTTCGAGTTTGACCTCTTATATCTCTCTCTGGGGCACATATCTCCCACGCGTTGAAAATGTGTTTCAACTAGTATATATATATACTTTCATAAAGAATAGAACAGAAAGTCTCTACATTTCTCGCCTGAGTAAACACTTGTTTTACCTTTAAAGAACTGATTTTATTCACTTAAGTTTAGGCTGTTTTAGTGAATTGTACTGGCTTAACAGATGTTGAACAGTGCATAAACGAGTTGTGCTTGAGAAGATATGATCGATTTACTTCGAAAACAAAACAGACTATTCAGCGGCGTTTCAATCTTTTGCTTTCACTTTATTCCAGTTTGTCCTCTGTGTCTATCTACCATAACGCATACGTGAGAGATATCGTACCAATGGTTTAATAAATAAGTTTCAAAACTCAAGTTTTGAAAACTTTATTATTCCTTGGCGTTTGTATTTTCCGTAAGTGACGTATATGAAATATACTCTATCGTATTTTTTAACTGTTACTTTTATTAGGAGTTTTGGTTAGAATATTCAAAAAATTCAATTTATTAGTTTTTTATATTTTATTCTAATACCTTTACGATAGAGATTCTTTTGCATTGTTGTTTTTAGTATATAAATATATGGATTTACGAATGGTTTAATTATCCTAATATGGCCGCATATTATGAGTTATTATTAGGTTTATGGCCGAAAATATCGTTAGCAACGAGAGTGATAGCCCAGTGATGAAACAATGGATTACAATATTTGTAAGTCAGAATGTAATAACAAATCAGTTATCGCGTTGATTTTTAGTTTTAATGTGAGAAGACAGCTTGTTTTGATCTGTAGTTAAGTTTAATTGTAATGCATTTTTATAAAAAAAAAAAACGTTTGTTTGCCGATAATAGACAAGAAGTTAATAGCTACTCAAACACCTGGTTTTATAAATTGTTTTCTAACATAATAAAAATTAGACCGGGAACCAGTGAAGCCTCTTCATTTCTGTTTTTAACAGAAGATTATTTTAAAATTTTAAAACATTTCAAACGATATGAAGATGAATTAGTTTGAAGTTGATATAACATTCACATACTTTGTTCATGTACGAATTACATTCGAAAATAATTCTTTATAATAACACGTTTATTTTATTGCTTAAGATTTGACGTAGGACATTTATGTTAGGCTTACTTATAGATACCGAAGTAATAAGGCATAAGAATGTAACCACGTAACAACAGTCTTGACCTGTACAGGGAATGGCATATCTTCACAACAGTGATGTTCGTTCCCATGGCAACCTGAAGTCGTCCAATTGCGTGGTAGACAGTAGATTTGTCTTAAAGATCACAGATATTGGCCTTCACGCTCTTAGAACATCAGAGGAAAATGAAAACAAAGTGTCATACGCCTACTGGAGAAGTAAGACGAGTTTGTTATTTAAGTTTAATTTTCTAGACAGAATGCGCTGAAAAAAAGTTTTAAAACTCATATTATTAAATTCAGTTCACATTTCGCTCCGTCGAATAGTTTTGAAAGCAAATTAGTGGCCCGGCATGGCCAAGTGGGTTAAGGTGTTCGACTCGTAATCCGAGGGTCCCACGGGCGTTATAATGTATCCGTCTGTCCCACTATTCGTTGGTAAAGAGTAGCGCAAGAGTTAGCGGTGGGTGGTGATGATTAGCTGTCTTCCCTCTAGTCTTACGCTGTTACATTAGGGACGGCTAACGCAGATAGCCTTCATGTAGCTTTGCGCGAAATTCAAAACAAGCAAATTAGAAAAATATTTTGTTCGTGCAAATTTATTGTTGTTTCCCTTTCAATTTCGTAAACTATTTTCTTTATCATTCAGTTTATAATGATTTAGTTTCGTACTTCATAATGATTTAGTTTCGTACTTCAACAGAGATAAATATTTTAAATTTGAAGATTATTTGCTCTGTTTTTTATTTCTATGGGTTTTTTTAGTCAAAAGAAAAAATTGACAGAACAATTTAATTTGAATATTTTGTTTTATAACACGTGAAACGTTGAGAAAAACAGTTTAAGTTTTTTTTGTTGAGGGTATAGGGTGGGGAATAATAAAAAAGTATTTATGTTTGTTACTAAGCTACACAATGAGCTGTGTGTACTTTGTTCATCACGGGTATCGAAACCCGTTTACCAGGGGTGTGTGTGAGTCCGCAGACGTAACGCTGTGCGTCTGAGACGACAAATGAGTTATGCATTTACACTATACGCTCTCATGCTGTATCAAAACAAAATTAGAAATGTGGTTCCTTATCTGTAAATTTTATTTTTATGTTTGGAAGAGTGTATTTCACTAAAGCTAATGTAGTTTTGTGTTTATTACTGTGGTGTTTACAACTTTTCTCACTGTGTTCCGGCTCGGCATGGCCAAGCGTGTTAAGGCATTCGACTCCTAATGCGAGTGTCGCGGGTTCGAATCCCGGCCGCACCAAACATGCTCGCCCTTTCAGGCGTGGGGGCGTTACAATGTGACGGTCAATCCTACTATTCGCTGGTAAAAGAGTAGCCCAAGAGTTGGCGGTGGGTGGTGATGACTAGCTGCCTTCCCTCTAGTCTTACACTGCTAAATTAGGGACGGCTAGCGCAGATAGCCCTCAGTAGCTTTGCGCGAAATTCAAAACACACAAACACTGTGTTTCTTGTTTTATTTTTAAACTAATTTTCAATATAATATATTCATTTGCTATGTTTATTATCGTCTTTCTAAAATGTGAAGGTCACTACATGATTCTTTATGTAACTAAACTTCCACGTATAAGTTTCCATTACAAGCATCATATTCTAAAGTTTCACGAAAACCTAAATATAATAATGAAACGTATGTTCCTCTGCTATTCGATATTATTTTTAGTGTATCGATAAGACTATGATTGGAAACATTTGAAAATAAGGTTTTTCATAACACTCACTTATTTATCTTTAAATATTTAGAGAAGCTATGGACAGCACCAGAGTTATTGAGAATGCCTAATCCAACACCAGAGGGCACACAGAAAGGAGATGTTTATTCATTTGCTATAATCGCAAGTGAGGTAGTTGTGAGACAAGGTCCTTTCTATCTGAAGGAGGTTGACCTCAGTCCAAAAGGTTAATGGTGTTTTTTTTTTCACAAACCACTGACTTTAGATAACGGACGTGTAAATATTTAAGGTCGAAGAAGACCGAAATAAGTGATTTTATATGTATATGTATGTATGATTGTGCTCAAACAAAGAGCAAAATGTTCATATGTGAAAACAACGTTAAAGACGTCAGTTTATTGCAAATGTTTAATAGGATGTTTTCTCAACTTATTGGTTACGGTGAAAACAATATTTTCTATTAGTATGGAGAATTAATTAATTATTATTTATATGTATTGTTCGGTTGAAAATGAAACAAAGAAAGGCAAGTTTAAAAAAAAACTGACGTCATTTTATACGTTATGACACAGAGTCACTGATCAATGCATATAGTTGTGTGACCTTATATGTACGCTTACTTAACTTTAGAGTTATTTAAAAATCACATAAAGCTAACAATAAATATGATATCCATGCTATCTTTTCATTCACAGCTTGTTACTTACATATACCTTACAGTTATCGAAAGGAAAACAATCCTTGGCTTCATATTGTGGGAGTGTATTTGATATGCTATCAATCGCAATGAATTTATGTTTATATACGATTCGAAAAATATTTTGCACTGAACTACCTTAGATTTCTAGTATTCTGAAGTGTACTTAACATCAATATATCATATAATACTGCTAATTGTATTATTTTTAAAGATAATTTTCAGTTAGTTTTTACCTATAATGAATTTTCCTTCCATTTATCGAAACACAAATAAAAGTATTTTGTGACGTAAAATGTCATAATAGTGAGACCAGTTAGACTGGATTGCATACACCACGTGCGGAGTTTGAACTCTTTTCGTGTACAAATCAAGAAACTAAATAAATGTTTGCAAACATTTAAAATCATAAAGTTAACTCGAGAACAATATCTCATAAAACAAATATTGTTAACAAAAAATAAATCAGTTACAAAAATATAATTTTTTTACAAAACCATGTAAACGTATCAAGTAACGCCCTTCATTATGATCTTTTGTAGTTGAGAAATAGAAACCTTTTTACAGAGTTATGTAAACGTACTAAGTAACGCCCTTCATTATGATCTTTTGTAGTTGAGAAATAGAAACCTTTTTACAGAACTATGTAAACGTATTAAGTAACGCCCTTCATTATGGTTCATTTGTAGTTCAGAAATAGAAAACTTTTTACTATATGTAAACGTACTAAGTAACGCCCTTCATTATGGTTTATTTGAGTATAAAGCTACCCAATGAGTTATCTGTGTTCTGCTCACCAGGGGTATTGAAACTCGATTTTCATTATTATAAGTCCGCAGACATACTGCTGTGCCACTGGGCGATAAAGTTACTGTCCTTTGACAAAGAAGAGATTCCTGACTCTATTTACTTTGGTTTTTATGAACAATTGTAATATTCTGCGTTTAGTTCCATATTTTGCAAGCTAAAATCGATAATTAAAGTGCATTTATTATGAGTGCACAATAAACGCAAGTATAATACGGGGTTAAATACAGTTAATTTGAATAGTGGAAGATGTGTTCAAACATTCAGAATTAATTATATGTTGGGATATCGTTTTTTATCTCTCACTCCCAGTGGGTCAGCGGTAAGTCAACAGGCTTACTTTGATAAAAACTGGGGCTCGATACCTATAGTGGCAAAGCACAGATAGCTCATTGTGTAGCCTTTTCTGAACAAAAACAAATATTGGACAGAAAGGTTTAGGGAAGGGGATACAGCGTTGTCCGCCCATCAATAGGCAACAGTTACCGGGCCCGGCATGACTAGGTGGTTAAGGCACTCGACTCGTTATCCGGCGGTCGTGGGTTCGAATTCCTGTCACACCAAACATGTTCGCCCTTTTAGCCGTGAGGGCGTTATAATATGACGATCAATCCTACTATTTGTTGGTAAAGAGTACCTAAGAGTTGGCGGTGAGTGGTGACGACTAGTGACGAAATCAAAACAAACCAAACAGCTACCGTGGGGGGGAGGGTTCAGCGGTGACGTTGTCTGTCCGCCTGTAGGCAACAATTACCTGGTGGAGGATACAGCGGTGACGTTGTTCCTCACAATAACTAAGGTGTTTATGAACAACAAATCTTAATAAATATTCACAGGCAACATCCTATAGGGCTTAAAATTAATCTGGGGTTAAGAGGTCAAGGCTACCATTTATCGAAATAGAAATTTAGATTCACCACGCAATAAAAAGATAGCTAGTAGATAGAAAGACATCAAATGATTCCAAACATAATAAAAAGATAGCTGGAAGACAGAAACACAACACATTATATGAAAACCCTGTGGTAAATTGTTTGTTTGTTATTAAAAACAATGCTACAAAATGGACTATTTCTGCTGATATATATATCGCGAGTATCAAAACCAGAGTTTTAGTTTTAAAACCCTCAGACTTACCGTTGTGGTAGAGCTTTAGATTTTGGAGCTGGTAGACAAGTTCAAAGCCGTTCGATACCACAAAATATTCCCCGCAATTTACGTGAAGGTATGTCATAATAGTGACAGTCAGTTTCTTGGTTTTACTCCTCGTATAGATTTTCATTTTAATGATATGTCATGGATTATTATTGGCAGCAGAAGTAGCAAATGCTTATAACATGTTAACTCTAGCTTTTTTCCCCATAATGGCGAATTTTCTACTTAAGATAATTCTAACCTTTCTCAATAGATGGCAGCTCCAATCTTGTTACTATTAAATGGAATTTTTAATGAACAGAAACATAAATTGTTTTTTCTTCACTCTCCGTATTTTTAAAACATAAGTTGAAACGTCAAAGTGTATTTATTATGTCTGTATTCAGAGAAAACTGTCTAAAGCTAAAGATACATTAGTGTTAGAAATGTATTCAGAGACAGAAATAAAATAAATATGAAAATTCTATCAAACTAATTAAAACAAACAAATTTAATTAATTAAAATAATGGATGGACGTTAGTTCACTTTAAGTTGGCACAAGATGTTGTTTTTTTGGAATGGTCTATTTTTGAATTTAAGTTTTATTAGAAAATTTACTCCGAATTTTCGAAAATTATTGAGGTGATTTATACAATTTGGAAGGCGTATTCAGATATAAACGCATGAAGTTCACTTATTAACAATATATTTGGTAGGCCGAATCAGAAAACGAAAATACGTTTTTTAAACGATTAATTGTCTTTCTTTAAGTCAACTTCCGTGTTTTTTGGCGCGTTGTTTTACATATTTTTTTGTTTATACACGAGAGAAGAAAACTCCATTCTTTATCAGATACTTTATTCTAATCTTATGCAGCACGTGAATTTTTTTTTCTCAAAGGAGTTCATTAACTATTCAGTTAATTACATTAATGAGTGAAAAGTGTTTTTATTCTCAGAGATTATCGAACGAGTGAAGGAAAAGAGGAAACCGCCGTTTCGCCCGTTTCTTGATGAAAACCTTTATGATGAAGAAGTAATTCAAATGATCAGGAGATGTTGGGCAGAAGATCCCATGGAAAGACCAAATTTTGATCATCTCAAATCCATAGTTCGGCGACTGAGCAAGTGAGCGCTTCTTGTACGTTATTAGAGACTACTGTTAAGTACTTCCAGTGACAGTAGAAAGGTATACAGTTCCATGTAAAGTCACCTAAACCTAAATAGTACCCTGTAACGGAACAACACTAAACTTATGTGTGTTCTCTTATATGATGTTTTTTTTAGCAAAGTCACATCGGGCTATCTGCTGTTTTCATCGAGGGGAATCGAACCTCCGATTTATCGTTGTAAATCCGTAGACTTACCGCTGTGCCAGAAGGAAACACACTAAATTTATATGGAAATAAGTTTGTACGTTTGTACGTGTTTTGTTCCTCCCAAGTGGCACAGCGGTATATTTGCAGACTTATACCGCTAGAAACCGGGTTTCGATACCCGTGATGGGCAGAGCACAGGTAGGCTTTTGTGTAGCTTTGGTACTCAACACCAAACAACAACACCTACACGTTCTTGTTAAACGAATGTTAGACTGAACAGGATGGGTAAAAATATTTAAATTTGGTCCATTCTTGTGGAGTTAAATGTATTTTAACACCTACTGATTACTGGTTCAAATTTTAACAACAAGGCGAGAAGCAATGGATTATAATCACATTATGACATCGATCTATCTTGGTTAATAATCTGCTATTTTTGTTACAGACGGTTTCCTCCACAAGGACATCGTAATATATTTAAGTAATTACAACCATTGAAACCGGGATTTGTATACCCGTGGTGGGCAGAGTAGAGATAGCCCACTGTGTGGTTCTGTGCATAAGTACAAACAACCATCTACTAACGTTCTGTTACAAAGAGATTAATTTTGTAAGTTTTAAATGTAAACAGATATTTAGAAAAAAATTAGTCGGTAAATCATAACCTTAGGCGTTTTCCTTCTTTGTTTTCTGTTCTAATTTATTTTTACATTGTATCGTAGTGATCAAGGCCAACTGATGTAACGAATGGCAAAAGGAAAACGTAGAATACATTATTAGAATGTCTGGTAAAATGTTAAAGTTATTACATGTAAAATAAATGGGAAAATGTGATGAGGCTCTCCAGGTATTTCGAAATTTTTTAAATCAATGAGAAGGAAAAACAGTGAAATAATGTTTACAAATAAATGACATGAGGAAAACGTTAAAAAGAAACAAATAAAGTTTGCTTTGTTAATCTTAAAGCACAAAACCTGTTCATCCGCGTCACGAGAAGAAACGTCAATCCTTTCGATCCATATTTCGTAATAAGTATATCTACTTTCAATAGTTTAACTTAGGTTCTTCATGACTGGAGTTAGTGTTTTTCATGACTGGAGTTAGTGTTTTTCATGACTGGAGTTAGTGTTTTTCATGACTGGAGTTAGTGTTCTTCATGACTGGAGTTAGTGTTTTTCATGACTGGAGTTAGTGTTCTTCATGACTGGAGTTAGTGTTTTTCATGACTGGAGTTAGTGTTTTTCATGACTGGAGTTAGTGTTCTTCATGACTGGAGTTAGTGTTCTTCATGACTGGAGTTAGTGTTTTTCATGACTGGAGTTAGTGTTCTTCATGACTGGAGTTAGTGTTTTTCATGACTGGAGTTAGTGTTTTTCATGACTGGAGTTAGTGTTCTTCATGACTGGAGTTAGTGTTATATTGAAAATCTGAACGTTACTTTCACACCTAGTCCTAAGATTTTAAATAAAAATCGCAACATGGAATGATTAGAGTGTTAATTTATAAGCACAAAGATGCACAGTAATCATTGTTCTCTGTTGTCACCGTAAAGATGAAACTCTGATTTATAAGCTACCAGGGTTAATCCATAGCCATTGGAAACATTCATTAATAGAAAAGAAACGTTTTTAAGTTGGATAGTCTGAAAATAACATATTTTGACTTGTGTACGATAACCACTTAGTTATTGTATAACAAGTGAAAATAACACTTTCGCACCTGGAATTAGAACATAACTTTTATGTCATTACCCCTTGAATGGTACATACATTTTAAGGGTGACGCTAGAGAAGTAACTCACTTAAAGTGCGCAATGTGCAGTCAGGTAAACTGGGCATATGCTGGACGGTTCAGTTGAAAATTCATGACTCGCGTCCCGTTTTCGTCAAAATAAAAATCGCACTCAACGCTTTGGTGCCATTTGTGCGTTATAAAAGTGACGGTCAAATCCCACTATATGATTTAACACGAGAAGTTCAAGGGTTAACTGTGGATGGTGTTGACTGGCTGCCTTCCATCTAGTCTGTCATATTGAAAACAATTAGGGAACAGCTAGCGCACATAACCCTTGTAAAATTTTGCACGAAATCCAACAAACAAACAAATCACCAGCCACTCGTTTTTTATAAACAATATAATAACGGCTTATCACTGCTGCTCTCACATAAGCGTGGACTGTTATACTGATAGGTCTGTTCTTAACCATTTCAAAATTCGTACTTGGGAGGGTGACCACCTGGGAATACAGGGTGATGATGACATTTCTTTCACCAAACATGCTCGCCCTTTCAGCCGTGAGAGCGTTATAATGTGACGTTCAATCCCACTATTCGTTGGTTAAAGAGTAGACCAAGAATTGGCGGTGGGTGGTGATGACTAGCTGCCTTCCCTCTAGTCTTACACTGCTAAATTAGGGACGGCTAGTGCAGATAGCCCTCGTGTGGCTTTGCGCGAAATTCAAAAACAAAACAAACTTTCAAAAATTCCGAAGGTGGGACCAAAATTAATTCGTCCGTGACGATTGGTAACAAACAAATAAATGGCTGATGAAGGATCGCGTTAATTGGTCGATATCCTTTTGCTGTGTGATAATGCCAAGCCCCGTATTACTCGCAGTATGATAAGTGTATAGCGGAGGTTTGAAGGGTTAGCCTTTATTCAGCCTGCATACAGCCCTAACCTAGTGCCCTGTGACTTGAAGTCTCCACAGAAAACGATTTCAGAAGAAGACTGAAGTTATTAAAGCAGTTGTAATTTGGTTAGAAACAACTAGTGTATAACTTATTGAACTGGAGTGATGATACTTTGGAACACTGCACTCATCGGGTCCGTATTGGATGTCCATGTTGTCTGTCCACACCTAAACTCTGAATATAACCTCATGTTGCGTGCTTTAGTGAATAAAAAAGTTCGTTGTTTTCTGAGCATGTCATGAGCGGACATTAGACTGACTTGAGACTAATGACACGTGATATATATAGGTCATGTGTACATACATAGGTGTATATATGAAGTTGTAAATGATGTTGCTGATTTGAAGTACAGGTCATGTGTACATATGTATATATGGAAGTTTGACTGACGCTATTAGTTTGATATGTTGGTGGCCATGTGTTCATGTTTATATGGAATTGTGATTGATACCATAAGTTTGATGTACAGGCCATGTGTTATATAGACTGATCCTATTAATTTGATATATAGATTTTGTGTTCATATATGTATATTTAACTTGATTTTAAGGTATAATAAATGAATTTGCAAAATATCAGGTATTTTCAGTACATTGCAATTTTCATTGTTTCATTTATCACAAACATGTTTGTTACTTAACATTTATAAAGTGGAAATAATCTTTAAACCTTTTTTGTTTACTAATTTTCCAGGGAAAACGCAAGTTCTAACATTCTGGATAACCTTCTCTCCCGGATGGAGCAATACGCCAACAATCTGGAGTCTCTCGTGGAAGAACGCACAGCTAATTATCTGGAAGAGAAACGAAAAGCGGAAGACCTGCTCTACCAACTTTTACCAAAGTACGTTCTGTATTTGCTAACCACTTTGAGAGACACTCTGTTTGAGGCATATTAATGTAATCGACAGAAATGAAGAGAAGGCTATGTAGAGCGATTAATTTTAGCTCATTGCTCGGAACGTTGAAGTAGCTCGAACCGTGAAGTCAAATGGCAAGAAATTTACCAGTGGGCTTGCATGACATGTGTCTTTGGAAGAAAATTCAAAATATTAATTATCTTTTTAGTGGTGTTGTTTTCAGTCAAAAATTATTAGAATAATTTGACAGCCTCAATTCTTTTAATTTGGAATACTTATCTGGCATAGTAAGACATACAGGGTGTTCGAAAAGTCACTGTGAACTTATATATTTGTGTGTGTGTTTTTCTTTTAGCAAAGCCACAAAGGCTATCTGCTCAGCCCACCGAGGGGAATCGAACCCCTGATTTTAGCGTTGTAAATCCGGACTTATATATTTATATGTTTATATAATTACAAAACTGCACAGTGACTTTCAGAACACCCTGTAGAATGAATGTTCTACTATTTGACGAACATGCATTGAAGTAATGTGACAAAGCGCTTGTGTCTGTGTTTGGTTTTGAAAACAAAGTAAGCGCCTCTCCCTCAGTTCAGTATAGTTATAATTAACATTGTATGAGCAATACTTTGAAAAACAAATGTTTCAACTTAACTATACTTTGTTTGTTTTGAAGTTAAGCACAAAGCAACAGAATGGGCTATCTGTGCTCTGTTCACCACAGATATCGAAACCCAGATTCTAGCGTTGTAAGTCCGCAAACATACCGATGTACCAATAGGGTGCTACTTTACTTTAAATTTTAATAGTTTTGATAGGCCCCCTCCTCCATTATCTAAGAGCTGAAATTGTGATTATTTTCTAAATGTTCAGCTGCATAATGGGCTACCTGTAAACTGGGTCGCTTCAATGTTTCATCTTGTTATATCTTACGTTAACACTAGTGTCTCACTTATTATATCTATAACTGTTACTTTCTATCTGTAAAACTACTCCATAAACTATTTGTTTTGTATCGAGTACAAGTAACTGAACAGGGTAGACCAATAATAAAACACTTACCATTGTTTAAGTACATGGTAGTCCAATAATAAAACACTTACTATTGTTTAAGTACATTGTAGTCCGGTAATAAAACACTTACTATTGTTTAAGTACATGATAGACCAGTAATAAAATACTTACCATTGTTTAAGTACATGGTAGTCCGGTAATAAAACACTTACTATTGTTTAAGTACATGATAGACCAGTAATAAAACACTTACCATTGTTTAAGTACATGGTAGTCCGGTAATAAAACACATACTATTGTTTAAGTACATGATAGACCAGTAATAAAATACTTACTATTGTTTAAGTACATGATAGACCAGTAATAAAATACTTACTATTGTTTAAGTGCATGGTGGTCCAGTAGTAGATTGTCCACTACTGCTTAAGTACATGGAAGTCCAACAGTAATGCACCCACTATTGCTAACAAGAACTTAATATGAAGGTCAGTTTTTTATTTGTTTTTAGTTTACTACAGAGTTGCTCAATTAACTGTGCACTATATTCGTTTTTGTTTGAACGTTTAATCGGTTTAATCGGCCCGACATAGTCAGGTGTTAGGGCACTCGACGCGTAATCCAAGGGACGCGGGCTCGAACCCCCGTCACACGAATCATACTCGTCCTTTCAGCCGTGGGGGCGTTACAATGTGACGGCCAATCCCACTATTCGTTGGTAAAAGAGTAGCCCAAGAGTTAGCGGTGGGTAGTGATGACTAGCTGCCTTCCCTCTAGTCTTACACTGATAACTTAGGAACGGCTAGCGCAGTTAGCCTTCGTGTAGGTTTGCGCGAAATTCAAAACAAACCGAACGTTTAATCATAGAGGCCTCAGAGAGATTGAAAAGTCAGTTAAATCATTAAAAAAATAGGCTTAAAAATAAATTAAATAAGAAGAAAATAATTAATAGTTTTAACATTCAAGAACTGTGTTTGTTTTTCATAAATTAAGGCCACCTGGTGGCTTAGTAGCAAGTCTGAGGGCTTATAATACTGAAGGTAGCGAATCGATTGTCCATTGTGTAGCTTTGAGCTCAGCAACAAATAAACAGAAAAATATTAAACTACGTTCGGATATAGTACAATTATGGTAACTATGGTTATAAGTCAGCTCACTCCAAACAAAAAGAGCATTTAAGAAGAAAACCGGTGAAATATTACATGTTACTAAACTGGTTCAGTTAGAATATAAACAACTTAATCGATACAGGAAAAAAGTGACCATTAATCTTAAACTTACGAAAATTTGACGATAAATCTGAAAAAGAAACAAATATTTATTTTTGTCTCTTTTTAGCTTGAAGACATTTCATGTTTACGCACCATAAAATAGTTCTGAATAATTTGCCAACTTGAAAAAAAAAAGTTACTGTTAGTACGTACGTTTCAAGTTCTATTTGAAGTTTAAAATATACTCTTATAACTACAATGAGAGTAATATATATATATAATTTTTTTACCCTAGAAATATTTGGTTTGTTTTGAATTTTCGCGCAAAGCTACAAGAGGGCTATTTGTGCTAGCCCTCCTTAATTTAGTAGTGTAAGGCTAGAGAGAAGGCAGCTAGTCATCACCACCCACCGCCAACTCTTGGGCTACTCTTTTACCAACGAATAGTGGGATTGACCGTTACATTATAATGCCTCCATGACTGAAAGTGCGAGCATGTTTGGTGCGATGGGGAGTCGAACGCCTTAATCCACCTGGCCATGCCGGGCTGAGTGTTTTTCATATTTCAACTTAATTCAAAGGCAGAAATAAGGAATGATATGTAAATAATTGTAATAAACGAATCATTTTTTCCTTAAAGAATGCTACTGAATGGACACTTGAATTTTGAAATGAAATAATTCAAATTATGAAATAAATATAATTCAGAAGAAGAGAGTTATAATCATCTGAAGAAAACAAAATCACACTCATTCTAATAGAAAAATTTGGAAACAGCCTTCATCAAATTTCTATGCGAAAAACAGAAATGTCTTCTACACTTTTTTAACTGACATCAACTCAGCACGGCAAGCGCCCTCTAGTACACCCTCCAAGGGTTGTTAAAAGAGGGGGTTGGTGTTCACATCAGAACATCATGTGGCAAAACTTTTCATTCGATCAATTTAGGAGCTCGGCTGTTTCGGAAAAATACTTTTACGAGGATTTCCCTAAAAGAAGACGTCAAATTTGGCATTGATTTACATTAAAGGCTTTAAATAAGTAGGCCTAGTAATTACCGTTCGTAGTTGGTTTATAGAAATTAAACTTTCATTATAGCGGTAGTGATCAATAAACTGGAAAAGTCCAAAATGGTAGTTTGAGCACTACACTTACACTACAGTGGCTCTTAGGCCTACAGGTTTTGCACAATAAAAGCTAAATAATTATTGTTTTTATTTTGGAATATCGGCCGTCCTTGAATTTATTTTTTTTTTAAATAATTAAAAGTGAAAAAGTAAATTTAAGTAAGTCTACGAACCTACGATGCTAAAATCAGGGGTTCGATTCCCCTCCGTGGACTCAGCAGATAGTCCGATGTGGCTTTACTACAAGAAAACACGCACACACGCAGTTATTAATACACTTAACGTTGATCTGTTATGGTTCCAGCTTTCCTTAATTGGGTGGAGATGCATTGAGTCACATAATGAGGCCAATTCTAAAATTAGTTTAATGGAGGTATTAACTTGGGAGTAAAGGATCTAACCCCCTATCATCAAAAAACATCGGATCTGACGTCAGTCTTGCATCATAATTGTTTTAATGATTTTGTTTTACGTATAATTGTAACATGTTGTTTTAAGTTATATACTTGATCACGCCCCCCTCTAGTACGTGCGGTAAGTCTCCGGATTTACAACGCTGAAAGCAGGGGTTCGATTCTTCTCGGTAGGCTCAGCAGATAGCCCGATGTAACTTTGCTATACGAAAAACACACACACTTGATCATAATATAATATCGATATGATAAAAATAAATATTTCTCGAATATTAAACGTCAACAAATTGTTTCACAATTCTGTTTGTTTAAATATAGTTTCATGAAAACTAGAAAACCCGAAAGATTACTTAATATATAAGCAATCATAGTAATAAATAATATCTGTCTTAGTTGGATTAAATTAACATATTAATTAGTTGGAAAGTAAACCATAGATGGTTGAAAGATTATTTCGTATTTGTTTTTTGAAACATTGGTGACCTGAAATAAACTGTGTTATGCTTATATTATACAAATGTTCATTACTTCACCCAGTAATCCCTAAGCTTATAGTTTTGGTTTAATAATCGACAGAGTAGTCGACTATTAAGTTACTAGGACTGACATGATGGAGCGTTTGGTCAATCACCTCGATTATTTTAATTATTTATACGGGGGGGGGGGGAGTTTGTCACATAAAGAAAGATCATCGTTATCTGAGAGACATTGCAATAGTGAGAAAATGTCAAATGGTATTGTTGTCTTGGTATTAAACACAGTGTATGTCCCCAGACATTCCGCTGTGCCACTGAAGACTGAAAGTCAAATGAGTGTTAAAAGTGCTAACTGACCAGGTCAAGTATACTGTTTTTATTAACCTATCTGTTGCTCGAATTATCTATAGATACATTTATTTATTCATTTTTGATTTCTTGTTGTTTGTTATTAAACATTAAGCTACACAATGTGCTATACATGCTCCGTCTATCACGGCTATTGAAACTCGGTTTCTAGCAGTATAAATGTGCAGACATACCTCTGTGCCACATGATTCATTTATTTATTAACTTAGACATTGAGTTAACCTAACCAGTGGTTTGATTACCCTTATTCCTCGTGTTGATTTGCACAAAATTCAAAACCATACCAAACCGGAATGCTAGATAATCTGTGTGTACACGAATTAATAATTGTATTACAGCAGTTGATGGTATAGCCCTATGCAGAATTAATAATTGTATTACAGCAGTTGATGGTATAGCCCTATGAAGAATTAATAATTGTATTACAGCAGTTGATGGTATAGCCCTATGCAGAATTAATAACTGTATTACAGCAGTTGATGGTTTTGCCCTATGCAGAATTAATAATTGTATTACAGCAGTTGATGGTATAGCCCTATGCAGAATTAATAATTGTATTACAGCAGTTGATGGTATAGCCCTATGCAGAATTAATAACTGTATTACAGCAGTTGATGGTATAGCCCTATGCAGAATTAATAACTGTATTACAGCAGTTGATGGTATTGCCCCATGCAGAATTAATAACTGTATTACAGCAGTTGATGGTATAGCGGTATGAAGCTCGTCTCCTCCTGGTTTATTAAGTTAAGGCTAAACCTGTTTATCGTTTTTGTACATTTCAAGTTTTCAAAACGTAGTAGTTTTTAATTTCCAGTTCCATAACTGATGTTTATGGATAAAGGAACGTACGCTTTTCATAATCTCATTCTTAGATTACATTATGTAACAAAATTTTTACTATTTCTTGTTCCTGGGCAGAAAGGGTTATTTCCCAATTTCTTATGCCTAAAGTAAATGGAAAAGACCTATTTTTCTCTTCAAACTTTGCTTTTGTGACCTGGGAACGTATAACAAAAACATGATGGGAGACTATATTTGGGAGCTAATACGTGAAAGTGATTTACATTACAGTCGCAAATCTCGAAAAACTACTCACTTCTAAACATTTTTGTATAAATACATGTAAATCTTGACTCATATGTTGTTTTATTCAGACCTTATGTAAATGAAAATGTGCAAATTTGCCCATTTTTACACAGAAAATAGGTTAATTTCTGAATTTCATTATCCAGGTCACAAAAGCAAATTTTGAAGGGAATAATGGCCATTTTCTGTACTTTTACAACATAAGCAATTACGAAATAGCACATACTAATTAATTAGAGAAAGTTGTAACTGGTTAAAAATAAATTTATATACGTTTTCGACACCTTTTTTTCTGTCATATCGCCCACAGTAACAGTGTCTATACATGTTTCCCTGATGTTTGTTTGTTTGTTTGTTTTTGAATTTCGCACAAAGCTACTCGAGGGCTATCTGTGCTAGCCGTCCCTAATTTAGCAGTGTAAGACTAAAGGGAAGGCAGCTAGTCATCACCACCCACCGCCAACTCTTGGGCTACTCTTTTTACCAACGAATAGTGGGATTGACCGTAACATTATAACGCCCCCACGGCTGAAAGGGCGAACATGTTTGGCTCGACCGGGATGCTAGCCGTCCCTAATTTAGCAGTGTAAGACTAGAGGGAAGGCAGCTAGTCATCACCACCCACCGCCAACTCTTGGGCTACTCTTTTTACCAACGAATAGTGGGATTGACCGTCACATTATAACGCCCCCACGGCTGAAAGGGCGAGCATGTTTGGCGCGACCGGGATGCGAACCCGCGACCCTCAGATTACGAGTCGCACACCTTAACACGCTTGGCCATGCCGGGCCCTCCCTGATGTACCGAAATCGTGTTCAAACTAGCTTTACAATGCCATACTGCTTTATGGCATTGTGACGAGAACTTTCCAAAGGCCGCGAGCGTTTTAGCTACGAAAGTTAGTGTCACTACTTACGTTGTTATGTCTGTTCGGAATTACAAAAAACAATGACTAAGTTTGCGTCGCTAGTACCAGAACATTGTTAGAACTGACTGGAGGAGACACGTTTTGAATAAAGTTGATTAGAGATAAAAAACACGGAAGGAAATAGATAAAACCGTCACAAATTAATTGGAAAAAGTCACCTTTGCAGTCCATGCACGTGGCTTCAGGAACATTCCTTAAACAATGAAAGTATTCTCATTTTGAGCGGAAGAATGTCTCCCGTGCAGCGCGTGAAATGTGTATTGTTGTAATCTCTTGAGAACTAATCTAAATTCCACAGATACACTTACTGCTCGCTATCGCATTTTCGCTTTTATGTCTCAACTGTTTTAGAGGTTTCCTTACGGATTTTCTGTAAGGTTCAAACCAACTTCGTTCTCGTTCTTTGTGACTCTTCGTGACGAAGGGATATTGAGTTCTACCTGAATAGATTTAAATAATTTTTTTTTTTTTAAGTGTGCAACGTACGTAAACAAAGAGGTATTATAAACAAGCTTCAATGCTGCGAACGATTCTTTTATCTTAATTTGGAAACTAGTTTTCCAACGCGTCCACCGCTTCCCGACAGCTGGTGTAGAGTTAATTTTCGTTCAATGTTTCCAGTTCACAAACGAATCAATACTTTGTCAAGTTAAGAAAAAAAAACAAACCCTGAGATATACGTACAATTCTTAAACAGAGTTACCGATATAAGGCCTGACATGGTCAAGTGGCTAAGGTACTCGACTCATAATCTGAGGGTCGCGGGTTCGAGCTCCCCGTCGCACCAAACATGCTTATCCTTTCAAGGTGTTATAATGTGACGGTCAATCCCATTATTTGTTGGTAAAAAAGTAGCCCAAGAGTTGACGGTGGGTGATAATAACTAGCTGTCCTTCTGCCAGTCCTACATTGCCTAATTAGGGGCGGCTAGCGCAGATAACTTTGGTGTAGCTCTGCGCGAAATTCAAAACAAAACCAAGCTACCGATATGAAAGCGATGTGCTAATTATTTCGTGCACTCTTGTGGGACGGGCTTACAATGCGAAATTCTGGGGTTAGATTCCTCGAGGTGGACACAGCAGTTATCTTAAAGAATATTTGCTATAAAAACAAATAATTATTTCGAATAGTATAAATAGCGAAGAAGTGGACTGTCCGTTCTCTGTTTACCATAGAGATAGAACCCCTAATTTCAGAGTTATAACTTTACTACCGAGCTATGGAGTAGTATTTGAATTTCGCTCAAAGCTACACGATGGCTACCTGCGCTAACCATCTCTATTTTAGTAGCGTGAGACTAGTGGAAAGGCAGCTAGCCATCACTACCCCCCATCAACTCTTAGGCTTCTCTTTTAACAGCGAATAATGGAATCGACCGTAACATTACAAAGCCCCCACGGATGAGAGGGCGAGCATGTCTGGCGTGAGGGGGATTTGAACCCGAGATCCTCAGATTACAAGTGGAATGTCCTAACCTACTGGGTGCCTTAATTTACGAAAATTAATCACGGTTGTTTTTAAATAATAAAAACGATATACAGAATATCACCATTACACGATGAAAACTTATGTTGATATATCTAAAATGGTTGTTCATCTTCCTGTAGTTCGAAACTTGGTCACATTTTACATCTTTGGAATTTTAGGCAAGTGAGAAACTTAAGAAAATATTCTAAGAAAAATGAGCCTGGTATTCAACTTTAAGGTTTTACACCGTACTTGACAAATATACGAATAGAAGGTATAAGTCTAAACCACAATCAACACCTGTTAACTGTTATTTAATGTAATGTTATTTAAACCTTCTGCTCAAGGTCAGTTGCAAGACAGTTGATCCGAGGAGAAGCAGTGACCGCTGAAAGTTATGATAGCGTTTCCATCTACTTCAGTGACATCGTGGGTTTCACCTCTCTGTCTGCACAGAGCACCCCCCATGGAGGTCAGTGGCTTTCTTTTTCCCCATTATACCCTATGGAAAATTTTCTGTATTGGACCTGTTGCTTAGAATGATGTTGTATGTTTATAGTTTTAATGCTCTGTGTTTTATTCTATATTGCACAAAGAAATGTATCAAGGTTTTACCATAAAAGTGACTTTTAATTTTCTGATAGGTTATTTTGACAAAAAACATGGAGGAGTTGTTTTTTCTTTTTAATTTTGCGCAAAGCTACACGAGGGCTATCTGCGCTAGCCGTCCGTAATTTAGCAGTGTAAGACTAGAGGAAAGGCAACTAGTCATCACCACCCACCGCCAACTCTTGGGCTACTCTTTTACCAACGAATAGTGGGATTGACCGGACATTATAACGCCCCCACCGGTGAACGGAAGAGCGTGTTTGGTGCGATGGAGATTCGAACCCGCGATCCTCAAATTACGAGTCGAAAGTTTTAACCCCCCTGGCCATGCCAGGCTGACTTTACATGAAAGAATTAGTTGGATGAACAATTCCAGATTGGTAGACAATTTAATTACGCTGCAGTTCAGTTGTAGGATAAGACCTGCACAAAATTATCCAAAGTCAACGATAAATGGGAAATATTGAAGGTACCAGTCAGTACGTCTCCATATGTCGAACGGCTCAGGTTCTACGACTCAAAATAGTGGTAGGGGCGGCTCATGCCCTCATTCACAGCATTATATTTTAAAAGAACAGCGGTAAGTCTACGGATTTACGATGTTAAAAATCAGGGGTTCGATTCCCCTCGGTATACAAAGCAGATAGCCCGATGTGGCTTTACTAAAAGTAAAACACGCGCACATACTTTTAACCTCTGGTATTGACTTGCTGTTTTATTCTGTAATAAAAGAAATAACTATAGAAACACACTAGCGACACACTTGCAGAAGTCACATAAACAATGAATAATGACAACTGGATGGTGATTTTATTGGTGATACACAACATTACCATACACAAGACAAACAACAAGTTATACAAGATACTAGTTCTTTGCTTTACACAACATTACCACATACAAGACAAACAACAAGTTATACAAGTTACTAGTTCTTTGCTTTACACAACATTAACACATACAAGACAAACAACAAGTTATACAAGATACTAGTTCTTTGCTTTACACAACATTACCACATACAAGACAAACAACAAGTTCTACAAGTTACTAGTTCTTTGCTTTACACAACATTAACACATACAAGACAAACAACAAGTTATACAAGATACTAGTTCTTTGCTTTTACAACATTACCACATACAAGACAAACAACAAGTTCTACAAGTTACTAGTTCTTTGCTTTACACAACATTACCACATACAAGACAAACAACAAGTTATACAAGATACTAGTTCTTTGCTTTACACAACATTACTACATACAAGACAAACAACAAGTTCTACAAGTTACTAGTTCTTTGCTTTACACAACATTACCACATACAAGACAAACAACAAGTTATACAAGTTACTAGTTCTTTGCTTTACACAACATTACCACATACAAGACAAACAACAAGTTATACAAGTTACTAGTTCTTTGCTTTACACAACATTACCACATACAAGACAAACAACAAGTTATACAAGTTACTAGTTCTTTGCTTTACACAACATTACCACATACAAGACAAACAACAAGTTATACAAGTTACTAGTTCTTTGCTTTACACAACATTACCACATACAAGACAAACAACAAGTTATACAAGTTACTAGTTCTTTGCTTTACACAGATCATTACAGTTGTTTTCATGCTGCCCAGTATTACATAAGAGTACGTTGTAAACTGATATCTATATATCCTGTTATGCTTGTCTTTTAACCTCTTCATATTTTTAATAAGCCCTGTAGCGTTGAAAATGTTCATATCAAGATTTTGTAGAGACCAGTGAGTGTTACGTATACATGAGTGTGCCACTCTGTGGTTGCGAGTGTTACGTGAGTGTGCTAGTCTGTGGTTGCGAGTGTTACGCAAGAGAACCAGTCTGTGGTTGCGAGTGTTACATAAGAATACCAATCTATAGTTGTGAGTGCTGTATAAGAGTTCTTACCAAAATATATCATTTCGCCACATCTGCTGGATGACTGAGGTCGTTGTATTCCCTGAAGATGAATACTCACCAGATGTATCGTATTTTTTTTAGGAAATTGGATGTTGAATGCACGTAAATGCCAGCAGTCAAGGTGCCATCAGTTTTGTGTAAACCACCAAGTTCGGTCATGAAATCCCCTATCTAACACTTTACATGTCTCTAGATGATGTTCCTTGATTGCGATACTTTCCCTGTCCATATCGTATAAACGTTTGTTGATTGCTGCCACATACTTTTAAGCCAAATTCACTTATAGATTGGGCGCTTTTCCAGTTTGCCTCCTTCTGCTGTTTGTGGTTTGGTTAACTCTTTTCATTAGCAGTTTCAGAGTCGAATAGCTACTCTTTGTGTTTAAATGTCTCTTAGTCTCTTATTGCTTATAAAGTAGCATTAGCACCCTCACTTCCAGAAATGAAAATAACATGATAGTTATTAAATTGTCTTCACGGGAGTCCGCAGCAAAGATTCCAAGGGTGGAGTGACCTCTTGTCCCCCACCCATCTGCAAATGCTCATGACCGTTGCCAAGGTCTGAAGAATACACCCCGTTATATACAAATCAATTCTGAGTTTGTATCGTGATGATTTCCGTCATTAGCAGTCGTAGTATTGTGTACCCTTTTAAACGTCATACAAACAACTCGAACTGAAACGTGCAGTAGAGTCAAAACTTAGATTTTTACTCACCTGTTGTACGTTAATTATTCAGTTCTGTGAACCATGTTTAGAAACACTTCTATTGCTGAGAACAGTATGAATTATGTACTTTTAAAAGCTTTTTTACTGGCGTGGCACTTTCTGATTGGCTGGATGACAATCAATCGCAGCGTGAATCATGAGCGCGTGATTGCACTCTGGTTCTGTTAATTTTCAAACTTGAATGGGAATAAATTTTCCGTGGTACATGCATTTTATTTTATTTTTCATACACTATTTATCATTATAATGACAAATGTGAGGAAAAAAACTAAGTGTTTGACCTCTTTCTAAGTTTTCCAGGAAAACTGTAAATGCGAATCTTATAATTTTTTAGGAGATTTCTACTCTAAATAGAATCAAGAAGCTTCAAAACTTGTTTTTCCATTCCAGGTGATAGACTTATTAAACGACCTCTATACTTGTTTTGACTCCATAATTGAAAACTTCGACGTTTACAAGGTAAGTTGACTGACATTATTGAATTCACTAGAGATAATTTATTTTACCTCAAATATTTATCACTTTGTTTTTCTTGATTATCTAGGTACATAATTAATTATAAATGTTCATCGTTACTGGAATCAGAAACGATGAATTTGAAGAACTTATTCTGTAACAGGTGTGTTGAACTCTGAGGGGAATTAATTATTCTATAGTATGATTTTGATCTTGAAGTTACGGTGTGTACATTTAATATCCAATATGAATATTAACGAGGTTTTAATCTGATGGCTTAGAAAATTAATACATTTTTTAAAATACATGCATAAGCTTTAAAGTAAATTTATTCAGCATAAACGTATCGAACTATTTAGTTTATGAATAAATTTTGAAATGTTAAAGGTTATTTTATATTTATAAAACGTACTTACTTAGGTATATTATTCTCTTTTTAAGTTGTAAAAAATTTGTTTTGCTATCTGAGCGTTGATGTCAAAAACCCGAAAGCATCTCTACACATAAAAACAAAGGATAAGGTTGTATGAAAAACTAGGGTGTTTAGTTCACACTGTGTGAAATATATACATTTTTAATTAAGAAAAAAACATAGTAGTCCATAGTTAACGTCAGTTGTTTTATGATAAATTCAGTAGTTTTCATACATGAGAATAAATAAATGTTATTTTTTAATACAAATTTGGTCCACAGAAAAAGAGAGAAAGATAAATTTGAGTGAAATGAGTTATATTTCTAAGATATATTGTTCATTTCAGAAAAACAACCCATTAATTCTGTTGTCATAATATACAAGTTATGTAAAACAGTCGTGTTTAAGTTTATTAGGACAGTAGCAAAATAAATAATACAAACTTTCTACATGTTAATATTTTTCTTCTTATTAATAACATGTTGATTACTACACTGCAGCCATATTCAGGTATTACAGCATTCGATATTATTGTTTTCGTAAAAAAATATACAAAAAAAAACGAAACTGATAACGTGAGATAAACGCGCAGTTGTTTATTTTATCGCTTGATTTCGTTACACATTTCGCTTTTATTAACATAAGTTCGCTTTTAACACAAAATTTGGAAATGTTGGTTTTGTAAACATTTATCAGTGTCAGGATGTTACTGGTACGAGACTTACATAATATGGTCCTCATTTGTTGATAATAAAATGTGTTTATATTGAGTAAATACAATCATGTGTTTTCATGTGCGTCTGGACACACATGTCTATTTCTGCTACTAGGACTATTCACAGATAAATATATGTGTTTATAACGAATTGTTTTTTTTTTTTCATATATTAACTCAGATTTTTTTATTTTTTTATTTCAACCGGTGAGTGATTTGATACCAACTTACGAAACACTGAGTTAACTCAACGAGTGATCTGATTCCAATCACAACGTAACTAATAAGAACTATCATGGCTAGGTGGTTAAGGCGCTTGACTCGTAATCTGAGAGTCGTGGATTCGAATCCTCGTCACAAAACACGCTCTCCCTCTCAGCCTTGGGGGGGGGGGCGCTTAAATGTGACGTTCAATGTCACTATTCATTGGTAGCAGAGCACCCCTAAGAGCTGGCGGTAGGTGATGATGACTAACTTCCTTTCGTCTAGTCTTACACTGCTATATTAAAGATGGTTAGCGCAGATAGTCCTGGCGAAGCTTTGTGCGAAATTAAAAAAGAAACAAATAAACGCAACTAATGTAAAACATCCTTCACGATATGAGGAATTCGGTTTGATTCGGCTGTTGTTAAGCGCAAAGCAACACAATGGGCCACCTCGGCTGTGTCCACCATCGTATTGCCATTAAGGCAATATGCAAAATATTCGCATTAAACTAAGATATGATTACTGCTTGATAACCAACAGTTGTAACCAAATGTTTAATATCTTACTATCTTACTCTTCTTCATAAAAACTGAGAACCTTTTCTACGCAATTAATAAAGTACAATAAATACAAATTATTCAGTTGAGGTATTTGCAGTTTATCATTCAGATGTACATAAAAATAACAGAATATTCAAAGATGTGGGTTGTGACAACACGTGCAACATGTTCAACACCACGTGGATATTCGAAACTTTGATATTGCGATGCTGCCAAGGATAGACTTATTGCTTGACAAGTATATGCGTTACAATATTTTCAGTCAAAGATATTCATACACTGAGAGTATTAAACGTTGTATAGTCAAAGAACATAATGCATCGAAGAAGACGAACAACCAATAGCTTTCTTTTAAACGAAAACATTTTTACAATAGAATCTTTATAATCGTAAAGGGTTCCGAAAAATGAAGTGTAGGGTTAGGGAAAACAACAGGCCTACTCAAAAGCCGTTTTGACGAAACGAGGATTACTTCTTGATATTATTAATAGAATAGTTAACAAAGATTGAAAGCCACAAAGTCAAGGTTATAAGCTTCCAGACGCACCTCATAATCAGGAACCGTCTTTAAGAGAAACGTGGCAGATGAAAATGGAATTACTACAGTTTCGTTCCACATTATCTACGTCGTGTTCTCGGATTCAGCTTCAATATTGGTTTGTTTTAAAATTCGCGCAAAGCTACACGAAGGCTATCTGCGCTAACCGTTACTAATTTAGTAAGACTAGAGGGAAGACAGCTAGTCACTACCACCCACCGCTAACGATCGTCAATTTATAATGCCTCCACGGCTGAAAGGGCGAGGATGTTTGGTGTGACGGGAATTCGAACCCAGGTCCCTCGGATTACAAGTCGAGCGTCTTAACCACCTGTCCATGTCGAGCCAAGCTTCAATATACGTTTATATCAATAAGCTAATAAAGAAAGTTTATGAATTTGAGGACCACTTAAGTTGAAGATCGGTGGAACGCTCGTGAAGGTGTGTGTGTACTCCAACCTAGACTTCTCCTTCCTTTATACTTGATAAAGTGGAAATTGCAGAGTTGGATGTAATGACGTAATCAATATTATAGACTACGCATGCTCAGTGCCAAAAAAGAAAAAAAATAAAGAAACGCAGATGCTTACAGATCTTCAGTGATAATCCAACACAATAATACTAGCCTAATAATGAATAACCTTATGTGGATTTTCCTTGAAAATACTAGTGCTTTACATTTATATATTATTGTTCAATTAAAATTATCAAAAAATAATACTACGCTTGTTCGTACGTCTCTTACGAAGTGACTTGCTCGCGCATGCGTATTTAAAAAAGTAGGGTTAACTCACTTATTATCGTGAAAGACAGAAACCGAGTGTCATTATAATAGACAAAGCCTGCAAGACATTTATGCTCAAATTAGTATTTTTATTGCAACATTACAGGATTTCAAGAACAGTACTAAAAAGTTCTATTCACAGACAACGATATTTTGTCATACTATAATTCTGCCGTCTGGGGCCTTATAAGCATACGTTGTAAGAATTTTATTCAAAAAACAAATTACTATAAGTGCTCCGTGAATGAATGAATAACTAAAAATGATGGAATAAATATTCTTTATTAACCATTTACTCTCATAAAATTAAAATATTAAACTTTCCAAAAAGATATGACGTTAGATCATGGAATAACATTATAAGTTTATTTATTTATAGAACCCCCCACCCAGTAGCATAGCGGTAAGTCTGCTCACTTACAGTGCTAGAAACTAGGTTTCGATACCCGTAGTGAGCAGAACGCTGGTAGTATATTTGTGGTTAGTATTAATACAGTATAGTTTAGTCCTGACTAAGTTACGTAAAAAGTTTAAATGGTACACCCGTCGCGCCAAATATGCTCGCCATTTCAGCCGTGGGGGCGTTATAATGTTACGTTCAATCCCACTATTCGTTGGTAAAAAGAGTAGCCCAAGAGTTGGCGGTGGGTGACGATGACTAGCTGCCTTCTCTCTAGTCTTACACTGCTAAATTAGGGACGGCTAGCGCAGATAGCCCTCGAGTAGCTTTGTGCGAAATTCAAAACAAACAAACAAATTAATTACAAGTATTAATTTACGTCTTTATCGAATTTAGGCCTATCATTAATTAAGGTTTTTACATAGTACGACGTAACTACAATTTGACTTAATCATTTTAGTGTTTACGATTACACTTCGTTTGTATTTAAAGAAATAGTGTTGGAACAAAGAAACAAATTTGACAACAAACATTTTGCGGGTCTCTGGTAGTCCATCAAAATGTCATATCACGCCAATATGTAATTGAAGAAAAATAATATTTCTCAAAATAATTTCCCTAGCGATCTACATCTATCAAATAGTATCTTCTGTTTGCTTTGATAAACAGAAATGGCTCTTTGTAATATAAATGTTATCGTATATTATTTCCTTTTTTTACTTTCGAGAAGGTTTTCTAAATATAACCATAAATATCGAATGACATGTGTCGCCATAGCGATAGAATTTTCATTATGTGCCGAACTACTTTTTTATATAGCCTCCCCCTGCCACTGTTACAAGAATATATGTATAAGCGGACAACACTAGAAAATGTGTTTCGATATGCGTAGTGATCAGAGCTCAGGTAGTCCATTTAGCAGCTTTGACAAACAACGAAGCCAGGTGGTTAGGGAGCTCGAATAGCAATCTTAGGGTCTCTGGTTCGAATCCCTGCCCCTCTAAACATGCTTGCCCTTTCAGCCGTGGAGGCGTTATAATGTTATGATTAATTCCGCTGTTTGTTGGTGAAAGAGTAG
>NC_134833.1:24418030-24485966 GCF_004210375.1 Tachypleus tridentatus | reverse complement strand
TTTTAAAATTACGTGAAAAAATTTTTCCAGTATTAATACTTTGTTATCACGTGGTGTTCTAGATAGTTTGACGTTACTCACGTGTGCTGTACATTAGACAACGTTTTTAAAGATTATTGAGACAAAACCAAGATCTTATGAAACAATAGGTACAATTATAAATATCATATTTTTTGTTTCCATAACATTACGTAATTAACTACTTTGACGCATGACATAAATCTTGCATGTATAATTATCTAAATATTCTCTTACGTGCGTAGAGCATAATATGAACATATGAAAAATAAAGATTCATTGAACGTAATTGCTATAGTAGACTAAGCTAGGTGAGTGAAACAACCGTGATTGTATTTATTCATTCGATTCAACTCAAGCAGTGCTTCTTCAACCAGTTATTGTTATACATACTGCAAACACGCTCTTAAATGCATAATTAATTTGTGCTTTTGTTTCAGAGCGTTGTTTACTAGTCTTATCTGATTTATTAATAAGACGCGTGCGTGGGAACTTTAACTTTCAACGAAACTTTTTTTAACTATTTAAGAATTTAGCCTTCTTTTATTTATTTTCTATGAATTATAAATAGTTGAACTTATATACAAAAATGATATTTTAAACTTTCGTTCTTATGTCAAGTTCACATTATAATACGAGTATTTTATTTGTCAAAATGCAAATAAACAAATGCTCCCCCTTTCTTTTCTGCTGGCGCCCATGTTGTCAGCTTGTTTGAGGAACAAACGTCTGTCGTTTGATGTTTCATCTGAAAGGTTTGTCTGCGTCCCATTAACTAAAGATTAAAATTTTTCTTTTATAGTCACCCCTGTGGGCGGTGTTATTTGCTAGATATAAATACAAATTCTACTGGTTTTAAATATTAATAAAGACTAGGTCTTATTATGAGTGGAAGATCTATTTTAAATAAATATAAATTATTTAAAATTACTATGACCTAAAACATTGTCCCGACGAATAAGTTGGGCTTGTTAAGGCTTACAACTAAACAAAATTTAATTACGATAATTAAAACCTACACTTATCCTTTTAACACGTGTCTTAAAGTTTTGTAGTTTGTTATTCAAATCACATCTAATTAAAATAGTTAAGACCGAAAATTTCTTATTGGTAGTTATTTTATAGTTTGTTAGGCTTAAAAACTTGAATAAGGTGTGATAATAGTCGTTAAAGCCTAAACCCATCTAGCTAACGTAATAAGCTTTTTTTATTACTTGTTAGCCCTAAAAGTACTTAAATCAGATCTAATTAAAGTTTTGAAGACCAAAATCATCTAATGAATAAAGGTAGCTGTTTTATAAGTTGTTAGGTGTAAAACTATTTAAATTAATTTTTTAGAATCATTAAAAACTAAAATCATCCTTTTATATAGGTATGTATTTTGTAGTTAGTTAAGCCTAAAACCATTTAAGATGGATCTAACTGGAATCGTTAAGAGTTAACACCATTCCGTTAACATCGATATTTGTTTTACAGCTGCTCATACCTAAAGCTATTTCAATAAGATTAAACTAAGCTTTACGTTCGAGCAATTAAAGAGAACACAGGATAATAGGTTTTATGTTTGTCTTCTTTTAATTTCCTTAATTTAATTAATGAGTTTTATTTTTTGCTGCTCTTTTCAGCAAAGATCAGCATTTATATATTACTTCGCCACATTATTCATTTAATACTTCTGTTTGATGAAAATATAGATTGTTTTTCGCACATTTCAAGAAAAATGTTTTCGTTTGCCCCTTCTTTTCGAAAGGGGTCTTGTTTGCTTCACACCAAAGATATAGTGATATTTGTATTTATACCAGTATAAATGTGTACAAAATATATTGCTTTTTGAGCATCTTGGCACCGTGGTATGTCTGCGGACTTACACACTAAAAACCGGGTTTCGATACCTGTGGTGGGCAGAGCACAGATAGCCCATTGAGTAGCTTTGTGCTTAATTCTAACGAAACAAATTTGAGTATCTTAGATTAGGGCTAATTTTGTTCTACTGAATTTATTTTCGAGAAAAACTGTGGGATTTTATAAAAAAATATTTTCGAATTCGTTGAATTTGAGAAAACTTTTTGTAATTAATTTTGAAGTATAATATGATATATTGAGTTGAATGTTCTGGGAGAGTCGATATAATTTCTTTTTAACTTTATTTAAACATATAATTTTTCGAAATTTGATGAGACTATTTCAGTAGTAAATTTGTTCAGAAGAAGATTTCGGAAAACTTATCTATTTATTTTGCTAGTTACTTTGATTTTTTGTATTCTCAAGACGGCTAGTACGGGTATGCACTTTACCAGCCTTCTTGAGAATCCATTACTTCAAGTGGGTTTCTCGTCATCACGCATTTTTGTTTTTGTTTTTGCATTTCGCTACACGATGACTGTCTGCGCTAGCCGTATCTAATTTAGCAGAGTAAGAAACTTAAGGGAAGGCAGCTGATCATCACCACCCACCGCCAACTCTTGGATTACTCTTGTACCAGCGAATAGTGGGATTGACCATCACATTATAACGCCCTCACGGCTGAAAGGGCGAACTTGTTTGATGTGATGGGAATTCGAACCTGCGACCCTTGCAGTATGACTTGAGTGCCTTAACCACCTGGCCACGCCGGGCCTACTTCAGATTAAGGACTATTTCTTGCCACCTATAAGCATTAGAAGATAGAAGAACCTAACACTTGTAACGTTTACTTTATCTTGCTAACTAAGTTTGTTCCACGTTTTTATTCATTTTGCACCAAATGTAAATATATAGTTTCAAGCTTTGGATAATTTAGCTAATATTTTTATAAGCCTACCATTTCGGTATAACTACTTCACGTTTATTGCTAATGTCTTCTGCATAATGTATTTAACATAATATTATTTTCATAGTTTCTCTGAGTGACTTGTTCTCAGAATTTAGTTATACTTTTAAAATTTTCATCTTTATCATCGTAATCTCAGCGTCTTCCTATTATGTTAAACCTTTCTTTTTTTCGTCCTACTGTCTTAGTGAAACCACAACATTAGAGTTAACCCTCAACTAACCTTCAGACATTACAAGGATCTTAATTACTTATTGTAAGTTGATCTGTAGAATTTCTTATGCATAATACATTTTTACAATAATTTTTATTCCTTAATATCACGTGCTTTAACTCCTTAATGGCCCAGCGTTAAGCCTGAGAGATTATCACAATCAAAAAAAAAAAATTAGTTTTCAATATTCGTGATGAGCACAGTATGGAAAACACATGATGTAGGTTTGTGCTAATCGAGGAACGAAGAATATATAGACTGTTTTACGAAGCACTTGCTAAAAAATAGTTTATACCTAATATCTAAATTTGTATGTGTGGTTTAAAAATGTCATCAAATTTACTTCTATTCTTTCACCTATTTTCGAATAGCTTTATCATTATTATTATTATTTCTTCTTTCCTATTGTTTCCCTGATGTCACAGAAGACATCACAAGTCAAACCAGTGAATAACAAACATTTCATAAAAAATCATTTTTCGTTCCAGTTCATTAATAACAACATAGATAAATAGATAAAATGGTTTCCACTTGAAGAATTTATACAAACGTATTCAATGAGTGCCACTAGAAACGAAATCTTCATTGGATGATTAGGATATTTTTGTTGGCTATTTTAACGCGTTTCTCTGTAGTTGTATTGGTGACTATTTTAACGTACTTTTTTATAGTTGTATTGTTGACTATTTTAATATGGTTCTCTTTCGTTTTAAAACTATTTTAAAATAGTGCTCTATAGTTCTGTTGCTCGGGGTTCTGTGTACTTGTGTAGCCTCTACAAAACTGATATTATTCTCAGTAAGTAAAAATACTTCACCTATGATTGTGTTTGATTGTGTTTCAGTTAAACTATATTTATTAGAACTTGTCATTACGATAGAAGTTTGTTCGTGGTTGAAAGTTAAATAATCTTTGTTAGAACTTGTCTTTACGACAGAAGTTTGTCCGTGTTTAAAATACCTTCAGTCTTCACTTGAAGATGAATAAGTGAATGGGACCGGCCCTAAGGGCGAGCGACGTATGCTCCGTACAGGGCGTTTGCTATTTCAATTGACACCAAATTTACTTTAGTTAGCAGCTCTTGTTAATTTTACAGCAACCCAGATATTTAATTGCAGCTGTCAATACAGCGGAGACCGAATAATCTTCAAAGCCCAGGTGTTTAATCGTTTGACCTCTTTACAAAAAACGTGATTGGGGACTGGCGCGAACTGGTATGGATCCGGTGGCGTTGAACGTTCTCGGCTGGGGCGAGCATGTTTGATGTGACGGAGATTCGAACTCGCGACCCTTGGGTACGAGTCGAGTACCATAACCACCTGGCCATGCCGGGCAAGTTAGTGAGGTCAAGTGTATATTTGTATTTAGTTAGAATATTCAAAACCGAATACTATATTAAGATTTAGAGCACCTGATTATGGAAAGATAAAACAGTTTATAAGACTCAAAGGTTAAATTTTGCATTATTAACACCATTAAACTTCAATATTACGATAACACTTGATGAGTTGGTAAGGTAAAATGCTCCCTCATTTATTTTTAAATTTGTGCACGTTGTTCACCAGGTTCGTCTTTTGTCTGTAGTTATTTTATTATATGGACAAACAAAAAAAAAAAACAGAATTATATTTACCTATATATATGAACCGAATCACATCACATGCTTCTGAGAATACTGGTCAAATGATATTTAAAAGCTGGGCGTTTGCTCACCATCAAATTATTGATTTTAGAATTCAATGAATAGAAGCAGTGAATATTTGTTGAATTACGATTGTTTCCGTCGTATTTTCTTATTTGTTATAATGAGTATGTTCTTTAAATATTTTAAAACATTTTATTTAACAGTTAAAAGGCCAACTTTAGTACTTTGTGCGATTACCATTTGAAACTTTTTTTAATATACGTATGATTTAACTTTGTGGGTAAACCGTTTTTGGTTTTCATTCAAGTTATTTTTTGTTTGTTTGTTAATTATGATTAAAATGGTTCATGAACTTTATACGATAGCAAGAGTTGAAATGATTCATATGTTTTGAGTGTTAGGCTCGATTTAAGTGGTTCATATGTTGTGTTAACTATGACTGGAACAATTCGAGTTTTGATGTTACCTGATTATTCCAAATGAAAAAGGGTCTAATTTCCCAAAAACATTCGGTTTGTTTGTTTTGAATTTCTCGCGAAGCTACACGAAGACTACCTGCGCTAACTGTTCCTAATTTAGCAGTGAAAGACCAGAAGGAAGATAGCTGGTCATCACCACCCACCTCCAATTTTACTCTTTTACCAACGAGTAGTTAGTCTGTAGGGCGAGCATGTTTGGTATGACGGGGATTCGAGCCCGACCCTCATCTTACGAATGCCCTCATATCACCAGGCCATTCAGGGCACCCAAAAGATCTCGGTTGTAGGGTTTCATGTTTTCATCTTTGATGTGTGTTAAAAGCTACTTTGGTAACCATAACTCCATTAAACATCTAATGATAAAGTATCTGGGTGGAGAAAATGATGAGTATTGATGACAGATATTGTAATTAAATTGATAAAACTCAGATGAGTATTGATGACAGATAAGGAGAAGTTGTAAAAAATTGAAAACTCAGGTTATTTCTTCTTCCATTTAGATTTCTTAGGGTTCCCTAGGTATAGAGCATGGTAAACTAATGGTTTATTTGGAGAATATTTTGATTGAAACTCAATATTATTAACCAAAAATATGGTTTTAAGACTAACCTCTGTTCACAAGAATTAGAAGTACTTGAAAACTTCGTTCATAAGGTAATAGGACAATCCTAAAGATGATAATTCTGTTATGGCTTTTGATAAAAAAAATTATTATGAAGAGGTGATGCAAATTATTTCTGACGAATCGCAATTTACGTAATTGGATACAAATCATACAATAATAAGACAAATATGGAGAAACTTGTTCAGCCTATAAATGGATGTTGCCTAATATTAAGATGCGTAAAAGCTAAAACCACGAAGTTATATGGCTAATCCCCAAATAGGTAAGGCCAATTGTTTGCTACGCCCCATTTTATCAGCATTTGGTTGTTTTTTTTATGTATGATGTGTTCTAATTCCTTGTCTGATGTCTACGCCTGTAGCAACTCTTCATTTTTAAATAACTTCCAGGTCTTCCTTTTACAAAAAATTCAAATACTTGTACTGGGTAGTTTTGATGTGGTCTAGTTCACAGTTCAATAATCCACTAACAACGATTTAGAAAACCTATAGGATAATACTACTTCAAGAAGTTACCGTCCCTTTGAAGTAGGTTCTGCATAGACAGGTGTATGTGGCACTCGACTAGCAATCTGGGGTTCGCGGGTTCGAATCCCCATTCCATCAAAAATGCTCGCCCTTTCTGCCAACCCATTATTCGTTGGTAGAACAGTAGTTCTGAAAGACCAGAAGGAAGGCAACTAGTCATCACTGCTAAATTAGGGGCGGCTAGCACAGGTAGCCCCATGTAGCTTTTATTCAGATCAATTTCTTTGAAGCAGAAATAGCGTAGAAATTTAAAGTGTCTGTTTATTACTTTAATTTTAAATATCGAAGAGTAGTGTAACGAAGTTTAGGATATTAGAATGAGGAGCCACGTGCATCAATTTTGGCATGCATCCTCATGACTGTAGATGAGAACAAAAAGCATAGTTGATTGTTTTACAAACTTTCATATCTTGTCTTCTTTACGTTGATGACACATTTGTAAGTTAGTTGGTGCAGTCCTGTTGTTGGTTTTTGCTATATATCATTCCATTAAGAAAGAATATTAAGAAAAGATTTTCCGAGGTAAAGATTATCTTCCTACATCACTGGACTTTATATTCTTTAGTCATCCGTCCAGTCCACAGAAGAAACCAAAATGTTATTATATTTATTAAAGCCATTTAGTAGAAACGTAAAGTACATTTGTAACAAAGAAGTGTAGAATTGCAAAACATGATTAGTATGAAAGTTTCAGCTACATAAACAACTGTTCCCAGGGATTACTTGAATGTCTCCTGTCTATAACAACGGAAACTGAATTTAAAAAAAAGTTTTGTTTGTTTCCTGGCATTTTCCCGGATCCTTCGTCCAGCTTAAAATGCTATGAATCCGCCATATAAAATAATATAGTGTTGAAGTGTATATATATATATCCCATGTATTAAGCTGAGCAGCTTTTTATTTAAAAAGTATGATCGCAAACGTAACAATGACATAACTTATTGGATTGAATGTACACATTCCAGTGCTGCGTACATGTGGGAAGCACGAACGAATACAAACAGAGTCGCTAACTTTTCAGTAAACGTCAAAATGTCGATCGTTATTTTAAATACACAAAATAATACTGCTCTGTAAAACTAAAGAACAAAACAAACTCCACCACCAGCAATTTGGATCAATTCCTTTATGTTTTAAAAGAACTAAGCTGGTCTGACCTCATAGATTGACAAGGAAGGTTAGGGCCCACGGTTCGAATCCATTCACCAAAGATGTTTCCCCGTGAGGTATAATGTCACGGCTAATCCCGTTATTCGTTGGTAAAGAAAGATCAAACGTTCGCCTATGATAAGGGTGACTATACCCTCTAGTCTATTACTTATAATTAGGACAGTTTGCGCATAGAGCACTCAAGTAAAGTGGCGCAAAATTTAAAAGCCGTGCCAAGGTTATAGCCCCGGCATGGCCAGGTGGTTAAGGCACTCGACTCGTAACTCAAGGGTCGTGGGTTCGAATCCCCATCGCACCAAACATGCTCTTTCAGCCGCGAGGACGTTATAATGTGACGGTCAATCCCACTATTCGTTGGTAAAGAGTAGCCTAAGAGTTGGCGGTGGTGTGTGATGACTAACTGCCTTTAGTCTTACACTGGTAAATTAGGGACGGCTAGCACAGATAGCCCTCGTGTTTACGCGAAATTCAAAACAACCAAACCAAAGTTTATTATATATAGTATAGTATGTTTAGTTATTCACTGCTGGCTGGAGATTTATTTGTAAACATAAATGATTCAGTAACGTGTTATTGCAAATCAACTTTTCCCTCTGAACTTTAATTTTAACCATTTTAACTTTCTCTACAAACTCTTTGTGTGATTTAATATTAACAATTAGATTGTGTTATAACATCGTTTTTTTTTATAATAACAATGAGTTAGGGACATTATGCAATAAAAACAAAGTAAATAACCAAACATACTTATGCTATGACATCAACCAATGAGGAACTACAAACACTACAGTAAAATCATTAACAAGAAACATTCTTAAACTAAAGAACGGCTTACTTTTATAACACCAACCACTCAGGAATAATAGATATTATATTATACTCTATAACACCGAACAGTCTCTAAAGAACAGCTCAGTTTTATAACATCAACCACTCAGGAACAACAGATATTATAATTTACAACACGAAACATTCTTAAACTAAAGAACGGCTTAGTTTTATAACATCAACCACTCACAGATATTATAATTTACAACACGAAACATTCTTAAACTAAAGAACGGCTTAGTTTGATAACACCAACCACTCAGGAATAACAGATATTATATTATAATCTAGAACACCAAAAAGTCTTAAACTAAAGAACAGCTTATTTTTATAACATCAACCATTCAGGAACAACAGATATTATAATTTACAACACGAAACATTCTTAAACTAAAGAACGGCTTAGTTTTATAACATCAACCACTCAGGAACAACAGATATTGCAATCTACAACACTAAACAGTCTTTATTTAATCAGCTTAGTTTTATAACATCAACCACTCAGGAACAACAAATATTATAACTTACAACACGAAACATTCTTAAACTAAAGAACGGCTTAGTTTTATGACATCAACCACTCAGGAACAACAGATATTGCAATCTACAACAGTGTTAAACTAAAGAACGTCTTGTGTATTTTCAACAGTGGATGACAAAGAAGAAAACCTCTGAGTTCATTTTTTTAAGGCTTTGACCAGGTGGTTAGGATGCTTGACTCGTAATCTGAGGGTCGGTTCGAATCCTTATCTCACCCTTTTAATTTGGGTGCGTTATAATATAACGGTTAATTCCATTATTTGTTGGTAAAAAAGTAGCACAGGAATTGGTGGTTGGTGATGGTGACTTGCTACCTTCCCTCTAGTCTTAAACTTCTTAATAGGGGCGACTAACGCAGATAGCTCTCGTGTAGTTTTGCTCGTAATTCAAAGCAAACAAACATACCTTTTCTTTGAACTATGAAAATATGAAGTGACATCTGTAAGTAACTACTTATCCAAATTTATAATGACTGGACGTGTCCTATTGATTAACGTATGTGCACTGTGAATCCGAGAAACTTCCTCTCGCGACCCGTTGACAGAGCTACGAGCTTCGCAATTTGAAGCTATCGATGCGATATAAGAGTAACAGTTAAATCTCAGTTATATAGACAAGAGTAACCAAAGAGTTGGGGCGGAGGCTATAAACTAAGTGCCTTGTCTCTGCTTTATCAGTTCAAAATTAGGGCGTATGCCTTTGCGGGATAATTTTGAAGCAAAACAAATAAAAACGTTTTTGTTTTTCTAGCGACACCTACAATCTTCATAAGCACAACAGAGTTATCTGCATTCCCTTACAATATAATGATTCGGATCTACATAAAGGTATAAGCAAATCTTAATAAGAAAAAAAAAAAGATTTGTACAGAACTTACAGCTCAGACACTTGCGTTCTGCAAGGTAATGCATTATACATGCAGGCTAAAGGGTATATATACATTTGTGATATGACATACACCTTGTATTTATACTGATAGCCTCAGCATTACGTTTATTGCACGTTTGAAAGTTTTTTCTGTGTTATAGAGGATATGTATATAACTTTTATGATTTATAGATATTTATGCCAAGCAAAATTTCTCTTGATAAGAAGTTTTACGTATTCTTTGAAATATTGCTTTTTTAAGTTACACAGAATAAAATATAATTTTCTTTTTATAAATTTCAAGTTAACATTTATTTTAATTGCTATAGTACAGATGTATTCAAGCGTAATTATATCACCCAGTATAACCAAATGTTTTAAGAAAGGCGAAATACAAAGGTGGACTTGCGTTATAAACCGGGTTTCGGTACTCGTGGTAAGTACAGATAGTATGTTATGTAGCATTGTGCTTAACTTCATACAAACAAACAACAGAAACGTGGAGAAACACCGTTTTTCTCTTCTGTTCTGTTTTCGTTCTTTCACTTAAATAATATTCAGAACTTTAATGAGAAATTACCACAGACTTCAATGCATGCGTATACAATTTCTTCATCCATAATAAACGCCGCCGACCACCACATGCCGATTTGAAACCCAAATATTCAAATACCATATCAGAAAGAATTAAAATAGCCACACATGTGATCCCTCTTATTATCCTCCAAACATAGAAATATCCTTAACTCCACACCGTTTTAGAAACAAAATAAAATCAATGTTCTTCGAGTAGAAATTTGTTAGAGATGTTTAGGTAATGCTCTGAACTTTATTACCCTAGCGGCAGTAAGGCGTAATTAGGCTTCATCTATTTTCTGTTTGTATCATTGTAAAAGTGGGCTTCAGAAGCGAGTGCTTTTCTGTTCGTGCTTTATATTTCTAGTTTTACACGATGTATTTGTGGAAGAAGTCTTGCTCGTTCGGTTTTCGTGTGGACTTTGTTGTTTTCTGGATTGTTTAAAGAAATTCAGTAAATATTTCAGAACAGGAACCACTAAAACCGATGGTCAGGGTTGTAAAAGGTTTTAGTTAGGCCCATGGTGAGAAAGAACTGGTTTAAAAATTTTGAGAAAATTTTTTAAAGCAAACAGTCTGCTATGCAGCTAGGCACTCCGTCCCCAAATCACCAGAGGGAGACATTCGTTATGATGTCCCCCAAAAAATACATTATACACAACTTAAACCATCTTTTAATGAGCATAGTTTTGAGAGCTTTGAGTCTTACGATAATGAAAAAACTGTATCTAGCTCTTTAGTTTTGAATATTGACAGATATTCCTGAAATTCGGTTCTTTTTTTAAAAAATACGACTGCTCTGATGACAACGTTTCATGTTCTGACATAGTTCACAAAAAGTCACGAATCTTGTATGCTTTAACTGTAGGACACGCTCTAATTTTAGGTTTCTTTGAAGTTTCTCAATGAACATACCTTTCTCACTTTTTCTGGTATTACAGGTAGGTTGCATTAACATTAACAGCCTAGAATACATAATATAATATTTGCTGCGAGATTGTGTCTACAAAATGTAGTAGAGCCCCCACCCCACAGTGGCACAATGGGTAACAACGCCTAAAAACAGGGTTTCGATACTCATGGTAGGCAGAGCACATGTATCCCACTGTATAGATTTGTGTTTAACAACAAACAAAATCAAAAACTGTGCTAAAGAAAAAATCTCTCAACTGGTATAGCATGTCTGGGACTTACAACGATAGAAATAAAACATAAGACTGTGTAAACAGACTAACTCCCATTTTATATATATGTTTTGGAGCGAAAAAAATACTTTTATTTTTATATCATTAGAATTTAAAGTATTATTACAGAAGTTTGAATGATTTTTTAAAATAAATTTTGAAACATTAGGACTGAAAACCAAATTTATGAAAGTTTTAAAATGTGTGGGTGTTCATTGAAATAAAGGAGTATTTGAAGCGCATATTTTATGGCGCTAAAATGTTTTCTCGGACAACTATGTTTTGGTTTTCTATGAGTAGGGCCCGGCATGGCCAGGTTGGTAAGTTAAGGCGTTCGACTCTAATCTGAGGGTCGTGGTTCAAATCCCGGTCGGACCGAACATGCTCGCCTTCAGCATGTGACTATCAATCCCACTATTCGTTGGTAAAGAGTAGCCTAAGAGTTGACGGTGGATGGTGATGACTAGCTGCCTTCCTTCTAGTCTTACACTACAAAATTAGGGACAGCTAGCGCAGATAACCCTCGAGTAGCTTTACGCGAAATAAAAACAAAAACAAAAACGTATGAGTAGTTTTAGTTAAACGCTGAAAAGGTTTTCAACTTATCTTTTGGTATATTGTATTGCTTCACCTTATATTCGAGGCCGACAGCAGTAAGTCTTCAGATTTACGAGGCTATAATTAGTGGTTCGATGCCCCTCGGTGGGCACAGCAGATAGCCGATGTGGCTTTACTATAAGAAAAGAAAACACTGTCATACAACAGGTATGACATTTTCGATATCGTATTGATGAACTGGTGAAAGAAGCGCCACGCTTCAAGCTCCAGTTGTTCATATAATTTATAATTTTTGTGAACAAGTTTCAGTCTTCTTGTTTCTTATACGATTTTCAAATCCCTTGCTTGTCTATGTTTTATTTAGTTACCAGCGAAGTGTACATCTGAATTATTCTTTGGTATAAAGCCCTACTATTATTCTCAAATTTCGCTTTCTTTTTACATAAGTTTTATTTTATTATTAAGCACAAATCTACACAATAGGGTATCCGTGCTCTACCACAACGGGTGAAACCCGGTTTCTAGTGGCGTGAGTTTGCAGATATTCCGCTGAGCCACTGGGGCTTTTTTGAGTTTCGTTGATAACCGTTTCTATGTTTATAAGAGTAAAGCTACCTAATGGGATTCCTGTGTTGTGCCCACTACGGTCATTGAAACCAGTTTTTGAGTTATAAGCCTTCAGACTTATCACTGAGTCCTTCGAGACAGGATTGATAACTGAATGTCAGATACGAAGATTGTTACTGGAGTTTCTTCCCCCTGACTTTGAAGTTAAGACCAGTTTCCAAATAAAACGCAAGACATACATCTTTTCCTAGAATGTTTTGCGTCTAAAAGCCTTTTGGTTTTCGAAATTGAATCTAGAACTGCACAGGACATTAATTGTTCCAAACTGATAACTTAATTTAACACGATCTGTTCAACGTTGGAGGTAGCATATTTTCTTTATAACATCCCAATAGTGTTTAATGTAAACTGATTTGTAAATTTTTCAGTCCTGTATTTTGTACAAAACAAAAAAACAACGACATATATCAGCGACATACCTTACTGACGAATGACTAGCAACAAATTAATTAACCGTTATCCTGTAGCTATATTAATAATATGTGTGTGTAATAATAATTTGTATTTGAGTTTATTTGAAATTTGTTTAAATATATAGAGAATAGGTCATCATGGGTCAGCTCTGATGGAGGATCGAAAATTCCAGAAAGTCCAATATCTGGTATCGATCAAAGTAACCTCTAAGATGGGCCTCGATATTGTGACCGCGCCTGCTGTTCTACCGTGTAATAATGCATCTATCACTTTTAACGACCTGCTACATGTTTTTATACACTTGGGCAGTTATATCTTGAACTGTGACTAAATTGTTATTCCCGTTGTCTAAAAACATGAGCTGGTTGAACTAGTCCTTTACCTTTACCATTCGGCCTGGAATGGTCAGGTGGGTTAAGGCGTTCGACTTGCAATCTGAGTATCGCGGGTTCGAATCCCCGTCGCACCAAACATGCTCGCCCTTTCAGCCGTGGGGACGTTATAATATGACGGTCAATCCCACTATTCGTTGGTAAAAGAGTAGCTCAAGAGTTGGTGGTGGTTGGTAATGACTATCTTCCTTCCCTCTTGTTTTACACTGGTAAATTAGGGACGGCTAGCGCAGGTAGTCTTCGTGTAGCTCTACGCGAACTTCAAAAAACAAAGAAACCTTCGCCACATGTAATAAACAGTGTCGTTAAGTTTTTGTTTTTAACGATTCAGGGTTTATAATTGAATTTGATTTTAAACACGTCAACATGTACACGATTTTAATTTCCATTTTAAGGAGTATTACGATGGATTTTTTTTTGTCATATTTGTTTTGTTTAACGTTTTTTGCAATGTTACATGAAGGCTATTTGCATGTCCTTCTCTAGATATCAACTGATATACAAGAGAAGGAGAGAACTAGACAAAAGCTTCCACCATCAGCTTTTGGGTTACACCAAACGTGCTCGTCCTTTCACCTAAGGGGCATTATAATGTAACGATCAATCCCACTCTTCGTTGGTAAAAGAGTAGTCCAAGTTGGCGATGTGTGGTGACTAGCTGCCTTTTTGTTTTTTTAAATTATTAAGTTAGAGACAGCTAGCGCAGATAGCCCTCGTGCAAAATTATGCAAAATTACTAATAAAAACAGAACAAAAAACAAACAAACAAGGGTCATTTTGTCCGACCACGTATACACTAAGCAAATGTATTCTCAGATCTCTCATTTTGTGTACGGTATGATTCATATTATTAATTTGTTGTGGTGAATATCAGTGTCTCTCTTTAACATAAATTAATTAGTCAAGTCTTTAGAGTTATAGTCGATTTATTATCATTCATAACAATTTCTAAAGTATACTTGAAGTTATATAAAGAGGTTTATAGCGACGGCATTTGAGACAATGAGAGAAATTTACAAATAGTATGAGGATTAGCAAAATTTAACCACTTTCTTTTTTAACCAACTTAAAATTTAACACAACATGGTCTAATACACTCTGCATTGAATAAAAGATGTCGAAATCGAACATTACCTAACGTGTTTTTTTGTTTCCCAAAGCCACTAGAGGGCCATCTTTGCTAACGTTCCCAATTTTGTATTGAAAGGCAGCTAGTCAACACCAACCCTCGCTATTTGGTCTATTCTTTGCCAATAAATAATGCGAGACCGTCATATTATACAGTCCACACGACTGAAAGGGCGAGACCAATGATGGGATTCTATCCCAAGTCTCACATATTGCGAGGCAAGCGCCCCTACTCGATGCGTGGTGGTAATTCATCATGATGTTAAATTGATTTAAAGTTACGCGGTCGAATCTATTTAATTGGTCAGAAGTCGTTTTAAGGCTGTTTGAGGAAGGATTTAGTTGTACATGATTGCTGTGAACATTATGTCACAAAATCATTAAACCTATGACAGTGTTTTGAGCAAATGGGTGATGTTTATGTGTTGTGTGAGTATTCTATGCTCTATTCTTTAGCGTTACCTTCAGTAACAATATTGTTTACAATAGTTAGTATAACTGTTTTATTTACTTTTTATTGTAGAGATTGTTTTGCATTTTTGTTGGTTGATTAATTAATTTAGGAGGGATCCGGCATGGCCAGATGGTTAAGGCACTCGACTCGTAATCCGAGGGCGCGGGTTCGAATCTCCGTCGCACCAAACATGCTCGCCCTTTCAGCCATGGGGCATTATAATTTGACGGTCAAACCCACTATTCGTTCATAAATTAGTATCCCAAGAGTTGGCGGTGGGCGGTGATGATTAGCTGCTTCCCTCTCGTCTTATACTGCAATATTAGGGACGGCTAGCGCAGACAGCCCTCGTGTAGCTTTGCGCGAACTTCAAAATAAACAAAAAAAAAAAAGATTTAAGACTTTACGACTAACCTAAATCTCTAAAGCTGAGCGAATCTCATAAGGTATTTATTGGGTTTACGATCGAAAATGTCACTAATAGTAATGATGGCTTACTGATGAAATAATTGGTTATAATATATATTTGTAAGAATGTAAGTGTGCATTTAATTAGTTGTTTCGTTATTTGTTAGTAGCTTGCTCTGATCGGAAGCCAGTATCTGATAATCACGTCATCACTGGTTAGAAGAACAAACACTGAATGTTTCCCTAAACACAGAGAACGAAAATATTAAATAAACTAAAACTTCATAAATGTTTGTTTGTTTTAATCAATCTATCTAGGGCGATCACCTCGCAATCAGAGGATCGCGGGTTCGAAATTCGTCACTGAACATGCTCGCTTTTACAGCTGTGGGGGGCATTATAACGTGACCTTCAATTCTACGTTTTGTTGATTAAAAACAGTTTGTTGAGAAGCTGCTTTCTCTCTAATCTTTCACTTCTGATCTATGGCAGATAACCTCCAAGTAGCCTTGTTCGAGATTTTAAAAAACAAACAAACAATTTATCAAGGAAACCTTTTACCACACAAATACCTTTTTGAATTGGTTTTGGTTTGTTTTGAATTTCGCTGAGATACACGATGGCTATTTGAGCTAGGCCCTTTAGTTTAGCAGTGTAAGAGGGAAAGCAGCTAGTCATCACTTCTCACCGCTAGCTCTTGCGCTACTCTTTTACCAATGAATAGTGGGATTGACCTTCACATAACTACGGCTGAAAGGGCGAGCATGTAAGTCGAATGCCTTAACAACCTGGCCATGCAGGGCCCTTGAATTGTTTTGACCTTTTAACCTATAAGACACATGGACTAAACGGTTGGGTTAGGTATCAGTTGGTGCATCAATTCTGCAGCAAGTGCTGCCATAATCGCTTTGTCCGGCATTTTGAATTGAAAACGGGATTGACTGATATTGTATAACATTATAGAAAATATTGAGGTCAATCATAGCTCGAATTTTGGATATTTTGATCCATAGGTCAATAAACTAACCTTTAGACCATACCCTGTTTGTTTGTTTTGATCCATAGGTCAATAAACTAACCTTTAGACCATACCCTGTTTGTTTGTTTGTTGGATTTCGAGCAGAGTTGGTCTAGGACAATCTATGCTAGTTGTTCTAATTTTGAAGTGACAAAAGCTAGTCAGCACAACCCATCGCCAACTCGGGGCTATTCTTGTTAACCCGAGTAGTAGGAATAGATAGTCACACTTATAACGTACTCTCGGATCCAAGTGCTGAGCGTGATTCGTTTTGGCATAATTGCATGCGAATCGTGGAATCGGTCCTGTTCACGAGCTATTCAGTAAACGTATCTACTGTAGAAATTTTGTAATTTTAAAGTTTGCAGTGGAATTTCTTCCACTATTCGTGTTTATGGTATGGCATCCCACGTTATATGCCCACCTGTATCCTTCCAACTATTTGTGTCTTACACAAAAATTCCATATTTGCACAGAAATTAAATAGATAGATAGAGCGAGAATCCGTTTCAAAGCTGTTATAGACGGAAGAAATTCTATATCCACTGAAAAAAGTGTATTAGGCTAAAGTTAAAATGTGTCTCAATAGTCGACATTTTTTGTAATACGATGTTTGTTTCGGTATAAAACTTTATGAATAATATTAAGAGCACACAGAATGTGACAGTGACCTGAAGATCTCACTCTCTTTCTTGTAGATGTATATTTGCTCTCCCCAAAGGTGTTTTGTTAAAATTGGCTGCTTCTAACGTGTGCTATTGATCCTGTGGGCGTCACTAAGAACGATTATCCACTAAGTTCCCTAACACTATGCATAAATGTTGTTGTTTCTCTGTAACACAATAAAAAATAGGAGAGATAAAATACGAAGCCTTTATCCCATTGTTTGCTGAACAATAACAACAAAGGACGACGCTCTTTTATATTCTCGTATCCAAAATTTCTGATCGTTACCGTTAGAGTGAATTTCGAACTTCTGGTATGTCCGGCATTTTAATTCTCCAAACGCCATCATTTTTCTTTCAGAGAACCAAACTTGGTAACTCGAAGTTCCTTGGACATAGAAGTGTTTACTCAAAGCCCTAATAGCATCACAGTGAAATACCTATGTGACGGCAGTCCGACATAGCTGTTATTGCTTGGATTTAATCTGTTATTGAATAGCAGCTTAAGTTTCATCGATTCTTTGATGGCGCAGTGACGCGTTTAGACGCATGTGTGTTGTGTTGCGGCTCTCGATCGGGATTTCAAGAAAAGTAGGGGGGATTAGGTGATTAATACAACAGCTTCAAAGAGGACGCTGAACTGAACGGAGTAATCCTGGAATTCAACTACTTTAGAGACGAAAACGGTTTTTGAACAAATATTCATCGTTAGAAATAAACCTCAAATGAACACATAAAATGGAATCGATTTCATAAAACTTAAAGATTTCAAATAACAGATTAAAGAAACTTTATGCAAGCACTTGTGGCCGTCGATCTTGCTACTGAACCGTCTTTATGCCTAATTTTTAAAGGAACATCGTTGATTATTAATTTATTCGTTGTTAACCTTATAAGTGTATTGTTGAAAAACAAAACAGTCTTGCATTTCTTTTGTGTATGCAGATCCAATATATTTCTTGCAATGTCTCCAAGGAAACAAATTTCGTGCGGTATTAACAACCTAAACCACATCTTACTCAACACATGTATTAATCAATGTGATCAAAGATTCGTAAGTTCGTGTATATAGTTCTGTGCCACTGACCAGAGAGAGGTAGCTACCAGATATGAAGAATTTTGTCGGGCCTTTAAAAGGTTTGTTTGTTTGTGTGTTTGTTTTGGAATTTCCCACAAAGCTACTCGAGGGCTATCTGTGCTAGCCGTTCCTAATTTAGCAGTGTAAGACTAGAGGGAGGCAGCTAGTCATCACCACCCACCGCCAACACTCTTTACCAACGATTAGTGGGATTGACCGTCACATTATACACCCCACGGCTGAGAGGGGCGAGCATGTTTAGCGCGACGCGGGCGTGAACCCGCGACCCTCGGATTACGTACGAGTCGCACGCCTTACGCTTGGCCATGCCAGGCCACCTTTAAAGAAGCAGATAACACAGCTATCACATATGTACGAGCCTAAAGTTGAAAAGGCAGAGCATATTCAACGGCATAGCAGCTCGAGCCTTGGACCTGATATCCACAACTTCTCAAGCAGGACCACAAGTTTTGCCCACGAAAATAAAATAAAGAAGACTATGAAAAATAATTTAATTCAAATAACTTTAAAATTATTCACTAATTAGTTCATTGATAGTGAGAAATACTGTTTGTAATTAAACACAAAGCTACACAATGGGCTATTTGTGCTCTGACCACCATGGGCTTCGAAACCCGATTTCTAGTGTTAAACATGTAGAATAAAAATAGTGTGATATATGACACCAACAAAACTGAAATATTTAGGATTGAAAGCAGAAAGCCTTTAATATTGGATTTAATAATTGCTTAGTTCATGCATTGATTGGTGGCTATATACTGATTTACGTTACAGTAGAATGGAAAACACTAACAGAAATTGTGACTTCAAATATCTTTTGATGAACAATATCACAACATGATCTGAATCGATTTCAAATATTTACACTCAGTGTAACATTTAGAAGACCATACAAAGTATGCAGATATCGTGACGTCTAACTCAATACTTTCCGCCTGATAGGCATTCTAAATAATAACACCTGTGTGTTCTCACACTGCTCTCTACACTAACAAACATCAGGTAACATCTTTGACGTCAGTAGTGGCAGACCAATAAATGCAGTTTTTACATAACGGGAAATGAACGTAAATTTACTAAATAGTGAATTATAGGATAGAATAGAATTTGGGGTAACAATAACATCTGTATGTCGTCACGCTGCTGTGAACTTTAAATTAACAAACATCCAGGCCTCCATCTCTGACGTCATTAGTATAGACCAATAACTGCTGGTTTCTAAATAAGAGGCAATGAGAGAAGGCATAGAGGGACTGGGGAAAAATTAATCTTTGGTTTAAAATAAAAATATACAGCAAGATAAAATGAAATAAATTATCAGAAAAACACTTTTTTTACGTTTATCCCTGTAAAGGTGAAATGAAAAAATACATGATTTTACTCAGTGTTGTGTTAAACATATGGAAATATCGAATGAAAGAAAAATAGTTTTAATATATTTTTATGTTGTACGTGTTTCAAACTGTGTACCCTCTTTTATTAAAATGTGAATAAACAAACACCACCAACAATAGAAGACGTTCATTTCGTATTTTCAACACAAATATATGGTATATATGGCACTTCTGAAAAAAAACAAATATATTTATATAGGGTACTTTTGAAATAACAAATATATGGTATATAGGATACTTCTGAAATAATGTATTCATTTATGTTTTAATTTATTCTCTTTTGCTTTATACCGGTGTAATTTTAACCTACTCCCTCTAAATGTTACCACCGGTAATTTGAGTTCGTTTTCATACCGGGGGTAGGACAAAATAGATTTCAGGTTACTCCTTGATCTCAAACCACCCCCTTCCCAATAGACACGTTTTACGATTTGTTAAGATACTAGACGTTTTTTCATCGCTCAGTGTGTGTAAATTAACACATTAGTAATAATGTAAAAATTCGAATATTTATCATGTTCTATATCTCTTGCTATCAATCACTCATTTTTATTTCAGTGCGCATGAAGAAATATAAAAAAATTAATATGTATAAATTACAATATATTGAATGAAGACAGTATGTAGACCTTGTGGTCTGGCGAGGACGAGCCCTTAAAATACCTTTTATCTTATATAAATCATCAATTTTAATAAAGGAAATAATAGGCCTTTTGCTTGTTATCATGTACTTAGATACGTACTCGACACGCACTACAAATATTAAAAGCAATCATTATGTTTGTCATTTTGGCGTTAGAAGAGGGGGTATTTGAGATCAAGGGGTTAGTTTAAAATCGATTTCATGTTACGGTACTCCAAAACGATTTCATATTACAGGGGGGTAGCTTGAAAAGGAGGGTAATTTGAAATCGTTACACCGGGCGTGACCTAGTGGCCAATTTGTGAGGATATGAATAGAACTGTCCAGAGTTCGGGACGTAATGCTACTGAACACTGTCCCTACACTGAACGCTTTCTACACTGAATACACTTTCTACATTGAACACAATCTCGATACTGAATACTCTCTACATTGAACACTATCTGCACTGAACACTCTCTACATTCATCACTATCTACACTGAACATACACTTTCTACGCTGAACACACTACATTGAACACTATCTGCACTAATCTCTCTACACTGAACACACTCTACATTGAACACTATTTGCACTGAACACTATCTACATTGAACATACACTGAGCACAGTCCCAACATTAAACACTATCTACACTGAACACACTCTCTACATTGAACACTATTTGCACTGAACACACTCTCTACATTGAACACTATTTGCACTGAACACACTCTCTGCACTGAACATTATCTACATTGAACATACACTGAGCACAGTCCCAACATTAAACACTATTTACACTGAACACACTCTACATTGAATATACACTCTCTACATTGAACATTATCTGCACTGAACACACTCTCAACAGTGAACATATACACTTTACATTGAACACTCCCTACACTAAACACTCCCTAATTTAAGCTCGTGTTATAAAAGTAGTTTATGATTAGTTGATAAAGCTGGCTGGTTGTGTTCAGTAGTCCAATAAGTACGGATATACCTCAACACTAGGTGTCTCTGACCTGTACGTTTAGTCCACGAGCTCAGGTTAAACAATTCTAGAGTCTTCTTTACTTCTGTTTTCCATTTTGTTTATCGTAAATTCTTCGTTTCACTTCAGAGACTAATACAAAACTAAAATGTTATTGTTGTTTTAGTTTTAGAGTTTGTCTGAATTGTGAAACATGATTAATTAACATTTAAGAAATATATTTATCAGTGAGGATGGAAAAAGACAAAAACAAAGCTGTTGCTGTAACAGTAAAATGGATTTCTAAGTATGTTATGTTTTAACATGAACTGATATATAAATCACATAAATAGTTAAAATAGTGTAAGAAAGGAGAAATAATAGTTTTAACGATTTTACACAAACATTATCAGTTAACTTAGGGAAAGTTAAAGAAGACATCGTATGGTTTGGTCGATTTCGTTATTTGAAGATGATGGGTTCGAGTTCCGTCACTGAACAGGTTCACTTATTTTTTTTTGGTGTTACAATATGACAATAAATCTCACTACTTTGGTACAGAATAAACCAAGACTAAGCAGTAGTTGTTGTTGACGGCTGACTTCCCTCTATTCTATCGCTAATGCGTTAGGCGCGAATAGCACAGATAACCCTCAAGTAACGTTGCGCAAAATTCAATGAACAAACAACCGCTGCAGAATGTTTAATTCGTAACGTTTGTAGAGGAAGCTTATTAACATTATTTTATACGTGACGATGTCTTTAAAGTTATGACATCATTTAGAGCATTATAAATACGACGTTGTTATGTTGTTAATCCAAAATAACAATTAATAAGTTCTTGTGCCACCTTAGAGACTGATCCAATTTGGAAACGAGTTTTTCTACGACGTATTACACCACTTAGTCACGACTCGGTAACTTTTCTTTGTAGTAGTGTTTTTAAACTTCAAAAGAAAATATCACATTTTACTTTCTATTTCCATTTCGACATATATTCAATTAAAACCAGTTAAAGAACTAGTGACATGTGATTAGGGTTAAAAGCTGAACTAGACACGAGTTTATGTGATAAAGGATGTTTTGTTTCAAAGAAAGAGGGTTGTTTTTACTTAATAGAACATGTAACTTTTTATATTATGACTAGAAGCTGTGTACACTTTGTTTTCGTATTGTTTGTTGTATACATTTTTGGACAGACTGCATGCACGTTTCAATAAATTTTTATATAAAATGTATTTAATTATATGAATTATGTCTTATAGATAAACAAGACTACTGACATTTTATTCCTTTTAAAATTTGCAAATATTTCATTGTTGCTTTCAAATTGCTCAAAATTACAAACGTTCAAAGAAGGACGTTCACTTTAAATGACATTGAATTTTGGTGTTGTAACATAATCCTTTTGTGTAACACTTAGCTATGTTATATTTAAATCTGGTTGTAACAAGTATCTATGATGTCCTTGTTAAATATACTTGCTGTACATCGAAGCTATGGTCTCGTTAAATCTCGTTGTTTTAATATGAAATAATCTATTCTTAAGTGACATTGCAGTAAGTTGTAGCTATGGATGTCTTTGATAAATACACGTTTTATAACTCGAAACGTTGTTCTTGAGTTGAGGTGTTGTAACACATTTTTTTTGTCTATCTAAGTGTTTTAGGGCAAGTATCTGCTTTGATTAAGCCCTGATGTCGTATTACAAATTTACGTTATTCCCAAACGTAATATAAAGCTACACGTTCAAGTTTTGCTGTTATAATACAAATCGATGGTAAAATATTACCACATGACTCTGGTAAGACCTTTATTAATTTTGTTTTGGTAAGTATGCATTCATATTCCTCTTAACGTACCTAAAGTTAATATTGAGTCATGAGTCATGTGAGATATGACTCTTTATATTCATTACATTCACCAAAATGTTTGTAAGAAAGCATATTTATTGAGATATTGTAGAGACAGTGAAACTGAACTATCTATGAAACATTTGGACTAACAATAGAATAGCAAGCCTTTTGATATTTGCTACACTCTGGTGGGACAAGTGTTTGCTTGTTTGAATTTAGCACAAAGCTACATAATGGATTATTTGTGCTCTGTCCACCACTGGTATCGAAACTGGTTTCTGGCGATGTGATACCGCAGACATGCCACTGTGCCACTTGGGGGCTCTGATTGGACAAGTAAACATTAATAGTGACAAATATTTTGCGCTACGGCTTGTGCATATCTATAAATAAGTCTCTACAAAACTTACTAACTTACTGATTTAATTAATTGTGGTATCCCACTCCCAGGAAATGGACTATTTGTATTATGCATGAACGAATCTAGACTTGACCTATACATCTTCATTACAGTCACCTAGTGGTTTTCATAATGCACACCTTTGTTTTTGTAGTATTTTCTCTTAGCTTTAATATTGACATAGACCCTGTTTTAGAAACAACTACGAAGAACATCACTTATATGGAATTCAGTACATTTGAAATACCTACTTTTCTATTCAACCTTGTTTCCATGATGTATAGTTTGACGACACTAGAAGAGCTATTTTGTCAGACAGAGCTGCCGAATGCCACCCAACAGTTAGCAGGTCTGGGTGTGGATCTGCGAGTCCAGTGTTCTCGTTCCGTTATCCACAAAAAAAAAAAAGTGTCGTACTGCAATTTGGGATTATAGACGCGTCATATGGTGACGGTCAAACTCCACTGGTCGGTCACACAAGAGTTACCAATGGATGGTTTTGTACACCTTGAGCACCTCTCATGTATTGTTTGTTCGTCTGTTTTTGAATTTCGCACAAAGCTACACGATAGTTATTTGCGCTAGCTTTCCCTAATTTAGTAGTGTAAGACAAGAGGAAAAGCAGCTAGTCGTCACCACCCACCTCTAACTCTTGGGCTATTCTTTTACCAACGGATAGCGGAATCGACCATCACATTATAATGCCCCATGGCTGAAAGGGCAAGCATGTTTGCTGTGACGAGGATTCGAATCCGCGACCCTAAGATTACTATTCGAGCGCCCTAATCACTTGACTATGCCGGGACCCTCTCTTTCATATGTCAGTTCAAACTTAGGGTTAGCTAGCATAAGTAGTCCTTATTTAGCTTTACACGAATATTCGAAAACAAGGAAACAGGCAACTTCGCTTTGATTCGCAATCACTTTGGCGGTAAGAGAACTTCGTCTTCAATAACATTCGGTTCATTCTTTCGTTTTTGGAGTAGTGTTACGTCTTGTTTTGGAGTAGTGTTGCGTTTTGTTTTCTCAATCTTAATATAACGTCGTGTGAGTCATTTGTATTAACATTTGTTATAGTCTGTATGTAAATACTTAGTCAGTTAATGGTAAACAAATTCAGTAAATCATCGCTTTTGTAACTACGTAGAGAGAAATGGCAAAAAAAGGTAAAATATACAGAATATGAAACGTTAGTCTACCTTTTACTACTTTATATTTTGTATAAAACGAGAACTTTACTTTAGAAGTGTATTCTAGTCATTAATAAATATATATATATACACATAAAGGTTTCATGAAATTCAAAACAGACTGGTTAAAAATTGTGTACAACAAAACTAAACTTGAATATCCTAGTCAGTTTCCTGATGATGGCGGGATAGTACGGACTGTAAAAAATGTGTATAGAATTACCCCAGAGCCTGATGTCGGTTTCCTGACGATGCCAGGGAAATACCGACTGTCAAAGTTGTAGAGATTTATCTCAGAGCCTTGTGTCGGTTTCCTGACGATGCCAGGGAAGTACCGACTGTCAAAAGTTGTAGAGATTTATCTCAGAGCCTGATGTCGGTTTCCTGACGATGCCAGGGAAGTACCGACTGTCAAAAGTTGTAGAGATTTATCTCAGAGCCTTGTGTCGGTTTCAGTAAGTGATTGTGCGCTTTTAACTTCGAAATGTACTAAGTTTGTATAATTTATTCAAAGCACTATTGTTTATAGAAATACATGTATTCGTTGTTTGCTTGTTGTTAAGCGCAGAGTTACAGAATGGGCTATCTATGCTGTGCCCGACACGGGTGTCAAAGCCAGATTTTAGCGTCATAAGATTTCACACTTATCACTGAGCCATGGGTATGTGTTTGTATTGTTATAACTATTTCTTATGTTGCTATAAGACCACGTATTCCGATTTTGAGTTTTTACTGAAGTTTACTGATTTAGGTTGAAACTGGATCATACAACCAACACAGGAGATCTCAATTACCCAAATCCTTCAAGATTAAAACAGGAATAAATATCTGTAGTAAATAGAAGTCACGCGCTGTATGGCTTTGTGATCGATACACATAGCGGCTATATGTTGCTACTCTAGTTGTGTGTCCAGACACCAGAGGGATATTTCGCTATTCCCAATTAAAAAAAACTGTTTTTTCCGTAAAGCAAATAACACAAACCATGGAAAATCGATTCTAATGTAGTACAAGCAGAGAAAACAGTTATTTAGGGAACTGAAGGTTAGGTTTCTATTATTATTTCTTTTGCTGTTTCTAAGTTCCCTCTTTTGGGATTTATTGTTACTAAAACTTATTGTAATGCGTATGAAAAGGTTAACATTTTGAGCTCTATCAAACTTTCCTTATTTTGTATGATTAAAACATTTATAAAAAATACGTTCAACGTTGGAGTTAACACTGCTGTAAATACGAAGAACCAATAATATTTATGAATTTCGCTTCAATTTCCATTTTTAAATTGAATATGGAAGTCATGTCGAATTCACGAAAAAACGATAACCACAAAATATGATAGTGTTCGCTTACGACGTTCAACACTTGGCCAAGATGTTTGGTAAAGTGCTTTATTGTTAGCATAATTGTGTTTTTTAACATGCATATTAATAAACTGACGTTTAAGTTTTACCTGAAAAATTCGATAAATGAAAAGAGACCCAGGTATTGAGATACAAACCAAGAACCATTCTATAACAGGGACTTTGCTCTACCAACGAGTTATCCAATAGAATATGGTTTCACCTTTCACCCATAAGAATTTTTATCGTAAATCAGCAAAAGGTCACCTCCAACATTTTTTTTTTACTTAAAATACTAAAGTTCAATTGTTACACTACATCTTTTGAAGTACATTTGAAAAGTCACCAGAGAGAAAAATGTTTTCTGTATTCAACAGTCTATAATATAATGCAATAATATCTGCAAAGACTATTGACTGTACTCTGATAGAGGTGATTTGGTTTGTTCTGAATTTCGCACAACCCTACACAAGGGTTATATGCGCTAGCCGTCTTTAATTTAACAGTATAAGACTAGATGGTAGGCAGCTAGCCATCGCCACCCACCACCAACTAACTCTTGGGCTACTCTTTAACTAATGAATAGTGGGATTGACCGTCACATTATAACGCCCCCACGGTTAAAAGGGCGATATGTTGGGCGTGACGGGGACTCGAACTCGGGACCCTCAGGTTACGAGTCGAGTACCTCTTCCACCTGTCCGTGTCGGGGCCTGATAAAGGTGAATGACGAATCATATTTTTCATCATCATAAGCGTGACACCACACGATTTGACGATTTTTTTTTCTGACTGTATTGAACGCGAAATAGTTTTTTTTTCAGAGTAGTTTTCAAAATACCTAAAACAACGTTTACTTTCCTGTATAAAATTTTCTAATTTACGTTTGACGGTAGCGAAAATGTTTGCATTATGCACATTTTGACACACTTATTACGTTATTGCGAGTTTCAGCATAAGTTTTCTTAACATTTCACAGTTGTAGAACGTAAGAACGTTTTACCTTTATCACTGTAATTTGTGAAGACTATATCGAGTTTTATTTCCTGTAATAGATTGTCGAAGAAGACATCGATTCCAGTCTCTTCCACTTTGTTCTGTAAAAAAATAAAGACATTAACCTGTAAACGGAAATCAACAAGGCATCTGACGGTATATCCATCTTTCCGTCAGCTAAATCTCCTAGGATAATTTGTCTCTTCCTCTGTGACGTCAGCAGGACTTTTAGATCTCGAGTTGACTAACTGTAGGACCAGCTTTAAGAGTGCAAGCTATTCGTGTACGATATTATATGTTTGATAGCTGAATTTTTAAACAGGTACGAACAACAACACTATTATTATAGTGAATATGAACATTGTTAACCTGTACACTCTGGAACATTAGTGTTCATTTACTTTTTAAAATTGTTGCTTTCATATGTTCTACAGTTAGATAATAGCGACGAAAAGTAGGTACTAAATGCAAGGCCAGGTGGGTTAAGATGTTCGACTCCTAATCTGAGGGTCGCGGGTTCGAATCCCCGTTGAACCAAACATGCTCGTCCTTTCACCCATGGGAGCGTTATAATGTGATGGTTAATCCTTCTTTTCGTTGGTAAAAGATAGCCCAAGAGTTGGCCATGGGTGGTGATGACTAGCTGCCTTCCCTCTAGTCTCACACTGCTAAATTAGGGACGGCTAGCGCAGACAGTCCCCATGTAGCTTTGCACGAAATTCGAAAACAAACAAACAATGTACTAAACGTGTATAAATATTTGTGTACAAACCTACGGTTGATGATGCCATTACAACGTTGAAATGAATTTTGTCTTTCAGTGTAGTGACAAAAATAAATATTGCTTTATTGTTTTAACTATAAATCTTGTCTAACCTTGAAACATTACCTGACCACTTCCTTTTGGTACATTTGACAATATATAGCGACGTATGGAGCCGCCAATAATGTTTACAAAATTAATCACGTGACTTCTGCGAGTCATATAATAACTGTGAACTAAGTCATAAGTTCTATGAACTAAGTATAATAGAGTGATACAGATGACTCCGTACATGTCAAGCGACACGTTTTCTATGGACGTGACGATTTGAAAGCGCTTCTCTTCTCTGAAGAGAATATATCATCAAGCTAATAAAGGCCCAAGAACGTAGTCTTATTAGGTATATGTAAGGAACGTTATCTGAGAACTCGTGATAAAGTAATTCATGATGAGGAGAAACCCACTTGAAATAAAAATGTATTTCAAGACTGCTGGTATGGGTATTAAAACTTCTATTAAAATAAAGCAGAGAACAACGTTTCGACCTTCTTAACTTACAACACAACACAACATTCCAGTAAACATCAAATTTATTCGAAAACCAGGTACAAAACTACACTGACAAACACAACACCAACATAATTTATAAAATGCAATGCAACAACTGCCACAACTTCTATATTGGAGAAACAAGCAGAAAAATGGAAATCAAATTAAAAAAAAGAATCTTCACACGTTTTTGAACACTGCAGATCAAATAAACACAACATAACCGTAGAAAACACCCAGATACTAGGGAAGGAAACAAATATAAACAAACGAAAAATCAAAATCAAAGAAGCCCTACTTACACAGCAACTAAAACTAAAATTAAACGAATATAAAGGAACATCTTTGTACCTTTACTAATTAATAACCTAACATCTAACTGCAACGCCCCCTACAATCTCGCACCCTTTTATACTCTCGTTCTAAGACATGTGCCCGGCAATGGTCAGTTGTAAACTCTCTCTTTGCTAACTTGAAGATCACCTAAGAATGTCGAAACGTTGTTTTCTGCTTTATTTTAATAAAAGTTTTAATACCCCTACCAGCCGTTTCGAGATACATAACTATCTGAGAAAGTGGTCTTATTAGGTATATATATATACAGAGAGAGAGAGACGCTATCTGCTCTTTAACACAAATAGCCAAATAGCGAATCATGTGGCTGCAACTCAATATATAAAGCATGCAGACATGGTCAAGAGGTTCAGTTTCTGTTCGACCAAACATTAGAATGAAGAAGATGCGTGATCTGAGCGACTTTGACAGTGGAATGGTTGTTGGTGCCAGACGTAGTGGTCCAAGCATCTCAGAAACTGCTGACCTCTGGGAGTTTTATGTACTACAGTCGCTAGAGTTTACAGAAAACAGTGAGAAAAACAGAGACATCCAGTGAGCGGCAGTTTTATGGGTGAAAATACCATATTAATGAGAGAGGTCAGAGGATAATAGCCAGACTTGTTTCAAGCTAACAAGAAGGCCACCAATACTCAAATAACCACTCTTTATAATAGTGGTGTGCAGAAGAGTACATCTGAACACTAAACGCATTGAACTTTGAAGTAGATGGACTATAGCACCAGAAGACCGCGTCAGGTTCCACTCCTGTCAGCTAAGAACATGATCACCAAAACTGGACGATTGAAGATTGGATAAACTTCGCCTGACCTGACTAATCTCGATTTCTCCTGTGACACGCAGATGGTATGGTCAGAATTTGGCATAAACAGCAAGAACCGATGGACCCATTCTGCCTTGTGTCAACGGTACAGGCTGGTGGTGGTGATATGATGGTGTGGGGAATATTTTCTTGACATACATTTGGCCCCGTAATACCAACCAAGCATTATATGAATGCCACAGCGTACCTAGGCATTGTTTCTGACAATGTACATCCCTTTATGGCTACAATCTACCCGTTTCGGAATGGCTACTTCCAACAGGATAATGCGCCATGTCACAAATCACGTCGCGCACCATCTCAAGCTGGTTCCACGAAGATGACAGTGACTTCAATGGTCTGCACGGTTCCCAGATCTCAATCTAATAGAGCACCTTTGGGATGAGGTAGAACAGGAGGTTCGCAGTATGAATGTGTGGCCGACAAATATGCAGGAACTGCGTGATGCTATGTAATCAGTATGGACCAAACTCCCTAAGGAATGTTTCCAGCACCTTTTAAAATCCATACTGCAAATAATTTAGGCTGTTCCGGAGGAAAAAGGGGTCTACCCGATACTTACTAGATAGGTGTATCTAATAAAGTGGCCATTGAGCGTATATATATATGGATCAGTATTTGAAAACGTGGTCTTACTAAATATACGTATATGGATCACTAGTTGAGAACGTGGTCTTTTTATTGTAACTAAATAATAAGATATTTAAGCACAGGGTTAGTGTTATATGTACAATATTGAGCGAACTTCTGATAGAATTGATTTGACACTTCTGGTGTAGAAAGGTTGTCTTCTTCTGCAGAAAGGTGGTTCTGCATGAGAAAACGAAGTTAATTTTTATTGGCAGAAAAGGTTTCGCTTTTGTGATGTAATAGATTCTGACAGAGCAGAATTAGGTTATTCTGGTGAACCAGACCTGACCTGTTCTAATGGGAAAAACTGGATTTGCATGATCAAAAACGATTGGCTTTGTCTAACAGAATAAAACTAGCATCTTCTGATGTAAAATAGTTGATTTATTTTGATTGAAGATACTTGATATAAAAAAAATCGTGTGCAGTTATACAATGAGCTTCATCATCATCAAAATCATAAAATCATGTTTTTCAAAAACTATATTTAGTTTCATCCTAGCATCTGGTGAACATGACTATATTTTTAAATTTCTGGCTTACATATTGTTGTATGTGAGTGTGCGTCTTGTGAACGTGTGCATAAAATACATTCGTATGATATGTGAGTTGCTAAAAAGAAGTTGAAGGCTACGAATGGAAACAATCACAACAATACGTAATCGTGCCACCTATCTGATATCAATTGTTCACATTACTCACAAGTAAGTTTGTTTTATTGGTAAGATGTATAATGCGCATGCTATACTGCTTTAAATAAAGGTCTACGTACTACTGAAGAGACAACGAAATATATTCGGAAGTGTGGTTATTATATATCTTTACATGAACCTCGTGATTATTTCTAATTGTCTGTTAAACGTTGTTCTAAGGTAAATAGTGATGCTGTGTTTTATCTCTGGTAAGTGTTAGATAGTAAACACTGGTGTTGTGTTTCGTCTCTAATAACTATCAGACGGTAAACCTTGATGTTCCATTTCTGGTAACTGTTAAATAGTAAACCGTGGTGTTGTTTCTTGTAACTGTCAGGTGGTAAACTTTGATGTTTCATCTCTGGTACTGTTAGACGGTAAACCTAGATGTCTCATCTCGAGTAATTGTTAGATGGTAAACCTTGTTGTTGTGCTCCATCTTTGGTAACTGTTAAATGGTAAGTCTTGATGGTTTTTTATCTTTGGTAGCTGTTAGATAGCGAACGTTGATGTTGCCTTTCGTATCTGGTAACTGTAACCTGGTAAATGGTGATGATGTATTGTTTTCTTTATTTGTTCAATAGCAAATGTTGATGTTATGTATCAATTCTGCATGGTAACTTTTCATTGGTAAACGTTATTTATTCTCTTTTCTTACCATAGGAGTTGTGGTAATAATGGTTAATAGTTACATGTCTGGTAATGTTTTATAGCTGACTTGTAAATTTAAAGTGTGTGCCCTATTTAGAATGTTTTGTTTTAACTGTGTGTTGCTTATAAGGTGAACTTGACAATTCTGTGTATATAGCTTATACATTTAGAATGTGTGTGTCGTGTGTGACAATTATGTTTATTGTGCGGTTGTTTTCAGCATGGATCTAACAGCTGTTACACATATTGCATATATTGCACTTCTTTATTCACTTTTTTAACTGCAACTGTGGTTCAGAATCGACGTTTTGGCACACTTCAATTTGCCTTCACCAAACGCGTGTCGTAACGTTGATTGTGAACAAATCCTGCGAGGCAATCTCTCCTTAAAAGCAAGATGTTGAAACTTCCAGTACTTGCTAACTAAACTAATGGTAGTTTATTAACAATATGAGATATTTTTATGAAGCTTTTGAAATACCTGAATGAGTTTTATATAGTGCACCTCTTAAGTAATTTATTCCACTTCCTATTGACTTTCCGGCTTCCAAAATTCACAAAAGTCCTTCTAATTTGCAGATTATAACGATTCGTTCTAATCTTCCACTCAGTTTGTAAAATTGTTTAAAATTAGATATTCTCTGGAGGCCCAGTTTCGTAGTTTCGGCTTCTGTTCATGTCAGTATCCTGGAAAATAGAACTAATTGCTCCAAGGAAATATCTGGAAGTCACATCTACTTCTGGGAGAACAGATTTAATTGGTACAAGAAAAATATAGTATGGAACTTTCTAAATACCGGCAGAGAAGGATTTACGTTACTATAACTGTTAGTTGTTTTAATCAGTGATGTCGAGAAACCCACTTGTTGAGAACTTTATATGCAAAAACGGCTCGTTTGGGTTGAGAAAATATGTTAGTTGTTTTATCAACTCCTGTTTGAAATGATGGATTTAGAAGCAATAAAATATATAAAAAGAAGCACTTTATCAGGTTATGTAAAAAACAAACAAACTGGTCAACCAAATAAAACTTTCGTCACTATTAGTGAAACGTGAAAAACACGTTTTTTAATTTTCATGTCACGTTTCAAACTGATTAAATTGGTGATTAGAAACTTAATTAAAGTGTTTTGTGGTGACGTTTTTTCGACAGTTTTCTAATGGAAATCTGTTTGAGGATAATCACATTAAACGTTTTTAAAGACTATGGAAATGATTTTAAACTATAAGGGACATTAACTGCTTCTTCATTATTGTAATAGATTAAAATAAAAATACCAATTATATTGGAAATTCTCGACTAAACAACGATGGGTTTTTTTTCCCAACATCAAAATGGATCACATTTTTTAGCATCTTAATTGAAATTGAGTAGATTTTCTATACGCCCAGGAAGTTAACGAAGTGATTATCCATACAGATTATCCAAATGAACAACAACGAGGTAAGACAGCGACTCAGAGAGCATGCAAATGACAAGTCGTAATGATGTTCTAGCATGTCAGAAAATTACATAGACTAACAGGAGCGCTACCAAATTCAAATAAGCCTCGAGCAGTAGGAATGGTGGAAAATCAGGATTCACTATGGTGTTGCTTTATCGTAGTAACTTATGTATCGCTTACCGAGCCAATTTCACCCGCCACGTGATAAAGCCTATCCATCGCATCAAGTTGAAAACACAGTTTGTGACTCTAATAAGCCTATACGTCTAGCATGACTAAAGCAATTAGTGAAGCAATTAGTAAGTAATCATTGCATCAGTTAGGACAAGCGTTATAACGAGATAAATAAATACGTTGTGTTTATTCCATTTTATTTTTTACTAAATGTGGTAAGTGTCGTATGTCTTGCACACGTTTCACTTAATTCTGCCATTTTGATTTCTTTGTTGGTTAAGTTGATTGTATGGCTGTTTTAGAGCAAAGCGATATTGGGCTATCTCGTGAGTCCACCGTGGGCGAATTTAACCTGGATTTTAGTCATTATAAGGGAACTGAAACATATATATATATATAAAGTTAACGAAGTTTAGTTAATTACCTATTCATACAAAAAGAAAAGAAGTTGAATCGAACTAAGCCTATTATGTCATATAAAATCCATATCAATTTAGTTTTTTGTTCTCTGCCCGTCATGGATATCAAAACTGGATTTTTAACGTTACAGGCCTTCAGGCTTATCACTGAGCTCCGGAGGGTATCTGTATAAATATATTATATGTATATATATTATAATTTAAATCTAATTATGATCTCATTTTAATTTTTCTTCCTTATTGAATGTCTTTGTGAAACATTTACCATTTCTTAGATTAATTTTTTCTCTAAGTTTTAGGAAATAATTTAAAAGAGAGTAAAATCATTACAAACTTTCTGTTTAAAACAGTATCACGTGGATTCATATAGCGTGATGTACGTTATGGACGTTAGTTATTAATATATATATATACGTGGAGGGAAAAAAAAACTGGTGCAGTTTCGACCTTAGAATCAATAGCACAGTTGTCTTACCAACGTTCCATTACATTTTGCTCGTGCTGAGTCTTTGCACTTTTACCCAACCAGCTACTAAGTAAAAACATTCGTCATCCACTTTCTTTTTGCCATTTTCAACATTTTCTTGATTTTCAGAGAAAAATTAATTTCCGTAAAGGGGGCGCTTACCGACAGAAATCTGTATTACATACGAAAAAAAATTGATGCAATTTGAAATTTTAACATTTTATATTGAGAAGCTTAGTATTGTTGAAAAAGGGGTTTACATTTTTTTTAGGACTTCAGTATTTGAATTAACGCAAGGAAATACCGACGTGTAGAGTGAGTGAATTTCTCGTCTTTACAAACGCCAAATACTTATCTGTAATATTCATGAATGATGGTTATTTAAAATATTTTTATTTAAAAAAATAAAGAAAAGCAAAATATATAACTTAAGAACCGCTATGTTTTGTTTTTTAAGGCTACTGACTGTACTCTGATTGAGGTGATTTGATTTGTTTTGAATTTCGCGCAACGCTACATAAGGGTCATATGCGCTAGCCGTCCCTAATTTAGCAGTGTAAGACTAGAGGGAAAGCAGCTAGTCATCACCACCCACCGTCAACTACTGGGCTACTCTTTTACCAACGAATAGTGGGATTGACTGTAAAATTATAACGCCCCACGGCTGAAAGGGCGAGCATGTTTGGTACGACAGGGATTCGAACCCGCGACCCTCGGATTACGAGTCGAGTGCTTTAATCACCTGGGCGAACGGTAATGTTTTTGTATGTGTTAGAATGGATAACCATTTTTACTGCATCTGGTATAGTATGTTTTGGAAAGTTTCTAAACTCGAACTATATGTCACTTTCAATTGACTCTCTTCTGGCACAGCAAAACGTCCGCAGACTTACAACGCGCTAGAAAACGGGTTTCGATACCCGCGGCAGGTAGAACATAGACAGCTTGAAGAATGATCTACATTTCAACTACGTGTTTCAAACCGGGTTGGGAAATATTTCGTGATGACGAGAAACCCACGTGAAGTAAAAATGTGTTCTCAAAACGGCTGGTATTAAAACTTTATTTAAAACAAAGTACAGATCAATGTTTTGATCTACTTTGGTTAAAAAAGCGTTCGGAAATAATAAATATAATCCTGGTAGAATCAACTACGTTTACGCGGTTCGTGATGACACATATGTTCAGTAGCGTTTGTAATATATTCAATGTTACATAGCTTGTTAAGCGTTGCACTAGACTGTCGGTTAGTGGGTAGCAACTACATTCTGTCCTGGAGCATTTTATTGTCTCTAATGACATTATTGTCCTTAATTTGGAGCCCAAAAGAGAATAATTACATATATTTACATTATTTATTGGGGGGGGGGAATATTCGTACGTCATGCCTATTATATATACGAGGGTTATCTGCACGAGGGTTATCTGTGCTAGCCGTCCCTAATTCAGCAGTGTAAGACAAGAGGGAAGGCAGCTAGTCTTCACCACCCGCCGCCAACTCTTGGGAAACTATTTTACCAATAAATAGTGCGATTGACCGTCACAGTATAACGCCCCCACGGCTGAAAGGTCGAGCATGTTTGCTACGACGAGGATTCGAACCCTTGACCTTCAGATTACGAGCCAAGCGTCCTAATCACCTGGCCATGCCGGGTTCGTATATACATAGCTGGAGTGAGCAGTTGATGACAGAAGCTTGTCATTTGTAATAAATTTTCTTTAGTTACCAATTCAAGCGGTCTCCATACTTTTTGCTCTTTTCTTCAGTCGGATCGTAAAATATAACAGTGAAAAGTGAGAATTTTGTATAACCTTAATAAGTTTAACTGGTAGAATGTAACTACTTCAGTAAAAAATCACTTTTCACCAACACATGTGCAGACAAACTGACGCATACACACTTAATGGTGTGTAAACGAAAAACACTACGGCAAAAGCTATTACTGAGTACGTTTCGTTTTCTAAGATAATTTTGTTTGTGTAAAAGTTCAGGGTCCTATAAAACTGTATAAAATGTGGGTTCTAATAGACCTTGGACATCGCAGACAACTATCAAATATGGTGTGAATGTTGGTAAAACTACTTGTATATCAGACTTTGTTAAACTTCCCGTTGGCTCCTTACGCTGTGAAACAAAACTAAAACTAAGTTAAATTAAACACATTGTAGTATAATTTACGTTTTTTAGTTGAAAAATATGATCAACTTCAAGACACCCTTCGTGGCAAATCTGTGAAAAAAGTTGTAGTAATATTAAAAGAATATGGCATCCAGTGGAGCACTGTTGACGAGGGGACAGCCAAGAAGGTAATACTTACCAAAATGAAGAGGAGTCTTCGATGTAGATGGAAAAACATCATGAAAACTAGAATCACCTCGATGAGGTTTTAAACAATGACGTTCGTTCAAGGACCGGAGGACACAAGTGTTGATTCAATCATGGAGGGAGAGAGAATCGTGCTTAATATTGTCTCGAGGGGCAAGATAATCAAGAGTAACAGGTGGAACATCTGGACCGAAGTTAAGAAACTTCATGGAAGGATGTTCTTGTGCGCATTAGTGTAGATTTGTCTGTTCAAACACCCGGAGGTATGAGATAGTCGATAATCCGGGAACCACGTGAGGTTCTCCTTATCTGAGTGACTCAACATGGCCAAATGGTTAGGGCGACTGATTTCCATTCTGAGAGGTCACGGGTTCGAATCCCCGTCCCACAAAACATGCTCGCTCTTTCATTCGTGGGGGCGTTTTAAAGTGGCGTTGAGTACCACTCTTCGTTGGTAAAACAGTGATCCTAGAGTTGGCGGTGGGTAATGATGACTAGCTGCTCTCCATTCAGTATTTCACTGATAAATTAGGGGCGGCTAAGGCAAATATCCCTTATATAGCTTTGCGCAGGGTTCAAACCAAACACCTTGTTCGGATCTGGCAAAGGATAAGAAATGCTACGTAATGAATGAATGAAACGCTGGTGGTTATTATTATTTTCTGGGTATAATAAGTATTCAAAGAATATAAATATTCAGAAAAGAATGGAGTGTTAAATAATTTTAATAAGAACAACAAGGATGACTTATAAAACTATAAAATTTTTTACAATTTAATGAAAAAGATTTTAAAAAATTCAAGATAGCCTTTCGAAAGACAAATCACTTGTGAAATTGCAGTTTTCGGTTTGAACGCCCCGTTGTGTATACGCAAGCCTAACAAAGTCAGTGGGCACTAGAGTTTGGTATAGTCACCCCTAATTTAAATCTAGTGACTAGAGGGACAGCACACATCCAGCCTAAGAGTTTTGTTTGTCTTTTGAAACTAAATAAAAATACTAACTGCCACTATTATAACACGCCACGACTTAAGGTACGTAATATCTTCAAAAGAATCACAGCTGTATCATATACTGTGACCACAAGGTAAACACTGGCTTCTTGCCTCTTAAGAAAAATGCTATTAAAAGAAGGGAAAAGATTTCCTTTCTAAAACTGCTTACTTGTTTTACAAATACGGCCACATCGGGCTATCTATTGTGCTCACCGCAGGGAATAGAACCACAGATTTTTGCATTATAAGTCCTCGAACTTATCGCTGACTCACCAGGGTTGAAATCGTATTTCATTCAATTAGTTTTACTGAGCAGTGCTAGTTAATGGAAATCTAAAGCCAAGTGGAGTTTTTATGCTCGGATGTTTCTAAATATATTAGTTGGTAGAAATCTAAAACTTAGATGAAAAAAATTCTTTTCGTGTAGACTTGGTTGTTTTTAAGCGATTTTTTTTCTTCGGAAATGGTCGTAAAAATGTTGGAATTTATAATTTCCAGTAACTGGAGAAAGAGAAACATTGGGTGTATTTATACATATAGGTAATTTAATGACGCCTTGGATTTTTTATGTAACTAATTTCATTTTGATACAAACTGCTTTGCCACCTGATATCCGCCACAAGAAAAGACTCGTTAGATTTTGAAGTTTATTGTTGTTGTTTTTTAAGCGCTCTGAATTTCTTTTGTTCTGTGGCGTAGTTTAGAATTTGAATCAATAAGGATGTAACAAAACAGTCATGTGCTGGACTGTATACTTATAGAAACTTTTAAAGGGTATAAATTGAAGGATGAAGTTATAAGTGTGCTAACATTACGAAATAATTTACAGCATAATATAAAACGTGCAAATTCACAAATTCCAAGCAACTTTATTACCGCGGAGCAGGGTTAGCCCGTGCAATGGTAGAGATCAGGATTCTGGAATTGTCGAGCCGGAATATAATCAGTATTATATCTCAAAGTATTCGCCTGACAGAGAGTGCGTTAGAAGCGCAGCAATCAACTCCTGAGTTTAGACGGTGTAGTGATGCTAACTGACTCTCTTTCTCTAGTCAGTAGTCCAAAATTAGGAATTGCGATAGATGGCGTCACTATCGTTACCAAAAATACAGAATATAATTTACAAACACACGAGCATACCTACGCTTTTGTTCTTGTGTCAATGAAACACAATGCTTAAAACCCAAATAATATCCAGAGCGTGGAAAGTACATAAACTTGCATTAAGAAGCTAGAACGGGAAATATGGAAATTTAGATTGTGTTATGTCATCATCTATCAGGAATAACTTGCCTTACTTTACCCATACACAACATAAGTCGTAAGAAAGTTAGTTTTGTAATTAACCACGTGAATAATTGTAACGGCAGAACACACCTAAGCAGGTAGTTTTGATACTCAGTACATTTTAAATAAATAAATTGTGTGTTTTTTAGCAAAACCACATCGAGCTCTGTATCCACCTAGGGGAATGAAGCCCCTGATTTTAACGTTGTAAAACCATGGACTGACCGCTGTCCAACAGGGGAACAAAACATTGCGCTTTTCTTTATTAATTTGCCTTTAGAAGCAAAGGAAAGAACACAAACCATAACTTTGTCAGTTATCTAGTGAACTATCAGAAGTATATAGTGCACTATTACATCTATAATTTTATATAATTTCAAAATATCTCAACACACCCGAAAAGTGTAAAAAAAGGCACGACGTGAAAACATCTCCATTAACAAACAAACGAAAAAAACAACAACAGGAAATATAATATTTATACTAATAAAATATTTATTTAGAAGTTGTGATGAAATTCTTTTCCTTTTTTACCAGCAAACTGAAATCCGGCAGACAGGTCGATAGCTTAGTTGGTTGTGAGCTTTCGTGCAATTTGCGCAGATGTTGTTCGAATTCTGTCAGTCCTCAATTTCCAACTCACCTGAAAAACTCTAACTACACTAACACATAAAGTGAACATTTTAGAAGACTCGTTTGCACTGAACTTTAAAGAGCTTACGATAAAATAAAATCTTGTTTAACTCTTCGTGGGGAAATATGTAGAAAGAACTCATTGTGCAGCATCTGATATATGAAATGCACTCACACGCCTAGTTATAAGATAATATGAAGTAAACTCCCGCACCTAGCAACAATACATGTCATAAATGAAATAAATATCTCTACCCAGTTACATGACAACATGTAATATGCGAAATAAGCTCCCGCACTTAACTACAAAACAACTTGTTATATGAAATAAATTCCCTCACGTAATTAAAGAGTAATTTTATGTTATTACCTGTTTTGTCGTAAATAATTAAACACAAAATAGATCCCTTAAAGCTAAATTTAATACTATACAAAATTTTTTGGGCAAATAGAACGATCTATCACATGTTCCCCAATTGAAAGTGTCAGACCTGAAGAATTAATCATAAGTCTCTAAACGAGAATACGTGTATATATACAAATATAAATAGTCCTGTAAGGTTGAGGGTTTTATATTACTTAAAATAATATGCTTGAACTATCTTCCAGACGTCAAGGGTTTGCCACTGTATAGAGAGAGAAAAAAACTTTGATCTATGAACAGACACACAGCGTTAGATCACACAGATATTGATCTATTTCTCATCATTTACAGAATGCTGGACACCATAATACACTTTGACACACTTACATGGCTCTTGCCTAAACCCTATTTCATTTCTGGTAAATTTAACATCTGATGGCTTTCTCTGAGAAGAAAAGACATTAAGTGCTACTAAACTAGGTAAGAACAACATAAAAGGGAAAAGCCAACGTAGGATTCCATTTACTATCACATTGTTGATCGTTCTTGTTGTTATTGTGTGCTTTAACATTGCTAATTACTGATTTATTTTGTTCAGAAGAATCTAGCTGTCGATTTATTCTTTAAGTTTACACATATGAGTTGCACCGATGAGATGAAATGCTTCACAACTAGTACTTTCTGTAAAGATATAATTCTGTTGGGAATATATTTTAATTCTTTTATTTTTAAGTGCAAATTTATAAAATGGTCGCTCTGGGCTTTGTCCACAGCGAATATCTTCACCAACGTTCCAGATGTCAGTATTTAGATATTGAAGACTTTGGAGGGTCAGATTCGAAAGACATGTTCTTCCCTCCTGAACCTAATTAATATCTGGTTGATATTCATTTGATTATTACAAGAAGCCCATAGTTTAGCTAGTCTATGTATTTACTGTGACCACATTAAAGGGACATGTCCATGTATATAATTATATTAATATCATTGAAATAAATACATTTTAATTTTATCCATTTGTGTCAACTAAATACAACAGTTCCAATTGTATTTTCTCACATTTATCTATAATTTTAAATTTCAAGAAGACAATTCACATAGAAAACCATTTTTAGGGCAATCATAGTAAAATTCAAAATTATTGACAATATCTGTTTCTCGTCTTAGGTGGAATTAACTTATTTTTATATCAAATATAAATGTTAACAGGTAAGATGTATTTAGGACTATTTCTAGGAAGAAAGTTCACATAGCAGATCATTCGTTAACCCTTGAAACTACTTTGTAAAGTAAGTAGAAATTTTTCAGTCAGTGTTTTTATAGTGAACTATGTAGTAGTATATCAGTTAGTGTTTCTATAGTGAACTATGTAGTAGTATATCAGTTAGTGTTTCTATAGTGAACTATGTAGTAGTATATCAGTTAGTGTTTCTATAGTGAACTATGTAGTAGTATATCAGTTAGTGTTTCTATAGTGAACTATGTAGTAGTATATCAGTTAGTGTTTCTATAGTGAACTATGTAGTAGTATATCAGTTAGTGTTTCTATAGTGAACTATGTAGTAGTATATCAGTTAGTGTTTCTATAGTGAACTATGTAGTAGTATATCAGTTAGTGTTTCTATAGTGAACTATGTAGTAGTATATCAGTTAGTGTTTCTATAGTGAACTATGTAGTAGTATATCAGTTAGTGTTTCTATAGTGAACTATGTAGTAGTATATCAGTTAGTGTTTCTATAGTGAACTATGTAGTAGTATATCAGTTAGTGTTTCTATAGTGAACTATGTAGTAGTATATCAGTTAGTGTTTCTATAGTGAACTATGTAGTAGTATATCAGTTAGTGTTTCTATAGTGAACTATGTAGTAGTATATATCAGTTAGTGTTTCTATAGTGAACTATGTAGTAGTATATCAGTTAGTGTTTCTATAGTGAACTATGTAGTAGTATATCAGTTAGTGTTTGTTTCTATAGTGAACTATGTAGTAGTATATCAGTTAGTGTTTCTATAGTGAACTATGTAGTAGTATATCAGTTAGTGTTTCTATAGTGAACTATGTAGTAGTATATCAGTTAGTGTTTCTATAGTGAACTATGTAGTAGTATATCAGTTAGTGTTTCTATAGTGAACTATGTAGTAGTATATCAGTTAGTGTTTCTATAGTGAACTATGTAGTAGTATATCAGTTAGTGTTTCTATAGTGAACTATGTAGTAGTATATCAGTTAGTGTTTCTATAGTGAACTATGTAGTAGTATATCAGTTAGTGTTTCTATAGTGAACTATGTAGTAGTATATCAGTTAGTGTTTCTATAGTGAACTATGTAGTAGTATATCAGTTAGTGTTTCTATAGTGAACTATGTAGTAGTATATCAGTTAGTGTTTCTATAGTGAACTATGTAGTAGTATATCAGTTAGTGTTTATATAGTGAACTATGTAGTAGTATATCAGTTAGTGTTTCTATAGTGAACTATGTAGTAGTATATCAGTTAGTGTTTCTATAGTGAACTATGTAGTAGTATATCAGTTAGTGTTTCTATAGTGAACTATGTAGTAGTATATCAGTTAGTGTTTCTATAGTGAACTATGTAGTAGTATATCAGTTAGTGTTTCTATAGTGTTTCTATAGTGAACTATGTAGTAGTATATCAGTTAGTGTTTCTATAGTGAACTATGTAGTAGTATATCAGTTAGTGTTTCTATAGTGAACTATGTAGTAGTATATCAGTTAGTGTTTCTATAGTGAACTATGTAGTAGTATATCAGTTAGTGTTTCTATAGTGAACTATGTAGTAGTATATCAGTTAGTGTTTCTATAGTGAACTATGTAGTAGTATATCAGTTAGTGTTTCTATAGTGAACTATGTAGTAGTATATCAGTTAGTGTTTCTATAGTGAACTATGTAGTAGTATATCAGTTAGTGTTTCTATAGTGAACTATGTAGTAGTATATCAGTTAGTGTTTCTATAGTGAACTATGTAGTAGTATATCAGTTAGTGTTTCTATAGTGAACTATGTAGTAGTATATCAGTTAGTGTTTCTATAGTGAACTATGTAGTAGTATATCAGTTAGTGTTTCTATAGTGAACTATGTAGTAGTATATCAGTTAGTGTTTCTATAGTGTAGTAACTATAGTGAGTAGTAGTATCAGTTAGTGTTAGTCAGTTATGTTTCTATAGTGAACTATGTAGTAGTATATCAGTTAGTGTTTCTATAGTGAACTATGTAGTAGTATATCAGTTAGTGTTTCTATAGTGAACTATGTAGTAGTATATCAGTTAGTGTTTCTATAGTGAACTATGTAGTAGTATATCAGTTAGTGTTTCTATAGTGAACTATGTAGTAGTATATCAGTTAGTGTTTCTATAGTGAACTTATGTAGTAGTATATCAGTTAGTGTTTCTATAGTGAACTATGTAGTAGTATATCAGTTAGTGTTTCTATAGTGAACTATGTAGTAGTATATCAGTTAGTGTTTCTATAGTGAACTATGTAGTAGTATATCAGTTAGTGTTTCTATAGTGAACTATGTAGTAGTATATCAGTTAGTGTTTCTATAGTGAACTATGTAGTAGTATATCAGTTAGTGTTTCTATAGTGAACTATGTAGTAGTATATCAGTTAGTGTTTCTATAGTGAACTATGTAGTAGTATATCAGTTAGTGTTTCTATAGTGAACTATGTAGTAGTATATCAGTTAGTGTTTCTATAGTGAACTATGTAGTAGTATATCAGTTAGTGTTTCTATAGTATATCAGAACTATGTAGTAGTATATCAGTTAGTGTTTCTATAGTGAACTATGTAGTAGTATATCAGTTAGTGTTTCTATAGTGAACTATGTAGTAGTATATCAGTTAGTGTTTCTATAGTGAACTATGTAGTAGTATATCAGTTAGTGTTTCTATAGTGAACTATGTAGTAGTATATCAGTTAGTGTTTCTATAGTGAACTATGTAGTAGTATATCAGTTAGTGTTTCTATAGTGAACTATGTAGTAGTATATCAGTTAGTGTTTCTATAGTGAACTATGTAGTAGTATATCAGTTAGTGTTTCTATAGTGAACTATGTAGTAGTATATCAGTTAGTGTTTCTATAGTGAACTATGTAGTAGTATATCAGTTAGTGTTTCTATAGTGAACTATGTAGTAGTATATCAGTTAGTGTTTCTATAGTGTAGTAGTATATCAGTTAGTGTTTCTAACTATGTAGTAGTATATCAGTTAGTGTTTCTATAGTGAACTATGTAGTAGTATATCAGTTAGTGTTTCTATAGTGAACTATGTAGTAGTATATCAGTTAGTGTTTCATAGTGAACTATGTGTAGTATATCAGTTAGTGTTTCTATAGTGAACTATGTAGTAGTATATCAGTTAGTGTTTCTATAGTGAACTATGTAGTAGTATATCAGTTAGTGTTTCTATAGTGAACTATGTAGTAGTATATCAGTTAGTGTTTCTATAGTGAACTATGTAGTAGTATATCAGTTAGTGTTTCTATAGTGAACTATGTAGTAGTATATCAGTTAGTGTTTATATAGTGAACTATGTAGTTCAGTAGTATATCAGTTAGTTTTCTATAGTGAACTGTGTAGTAGTATATCAGTTAGTGTTTCTATAGTGAACTATGTAGTAGTATATCAGTTAGTGTTTCTATAGTGAACTATGTAGTAGTATATCAGTTAGTGTTTCTATAGTGAACTATGTAGTAGTATATCAGTTAGTGTTTCTATAGTGAACTATGTAGTAGTATATCAGTTAGTGTTTCTATAGTGAACTATGTAGTAGTATATCAGTTAGTGTTTCTATAGTGAACTATGTAGTAGTATATCAGTTAGTGTTTCTATAGTGAACTATGTAGTAGTATATCAGTTAGTGTTTCTATAGTGAACTATGTAGTAGTATATCAGTTAGTGTTTCTATAGTGAACTATGTAGTAGTATATCAGTTAGTGTTTATATAGTGAACTATGTAGTAGTATATCAGTTAGTGTTTCTATAGTGAACTATGTAGTAGTATATCAGTTAGTGTTTCTATAGTGAACTATGTAGTAGTATATCAGTTAGTGTTTCTATAGTGAACTATGTAGTAGTATATCAGTTAGTGTTTCTATAGTGAACTATGTAGTAGTATATCAGTTAGTGTTTCTATAGTGAACTATGTAGTAGTTATATCAGTTAGTGTTTCTATAGTGAACTATGTAGTAGTATATCAGTTAGTGTTTATATAGTGAACTATGTAGTAGTATATCAGTTAGTGTTTCTATAGTGAACTATGTGAACTATGTAGTAGTATATCAGTTAGTGTTTCTATAGTGAACTATGTAGTAGTATATCAGTTAGTGTTTCTATAGTGAACTATGTAGTAGTATATCAGTTAGTGTTTCTATAGTGAACTATGTAGTAGTATATCAGTTAGTGTTTCTATAGTGAACTATGTAGTAGTATATCAGTTAGTGTTTGTTTATATAGTGAACTATAGTGAACTATGTAGTAGTATATCAGTTAGTGTTTCTATAGTGAACTATGTAGTAGTATATCAGTTAGTGTTTCTATAGTGAACTATGTAGTAGTATATCAGTTAGTGTTTCTATAGTGAACTATGTAGTAGTATATCAGTTAGTGTTTATATGTAGTGAGTGTTTACTATGTAGTAGTATATCAGTTAGTGTTTATATAGTGAACTATGTAGTAGTATATCAGTTAGTGTTTCTATAGTGAACTATGTAGTAGTATATCAGTTAGTGTTTCTATAGTGAACTATGTAGTAGTATATCAGTTAGTGTTTCTATAGTGAACTATGTAGTAGTATATCAGTTAGTGTTTCTATAGTGAACTATGTAGTAGTATATCAGTTAGTGTTTCTATAGTGAACTATGTAGTAGTATATCAGTTAGTGTTTCTATAGTGAACTATGTAGTAGTATATCAGTTAGTGTTTCTATAGTGAACTATGTAGTAGTATATCAGTTAGTGTTTCTATAGTGAACTATGTAGTAGTGTAGTATCAGTTAGTGTTTCTATAGTGAACTATGTAGTAGTATATCAGTTAGTGTTTAGTGTTTCTATAGTGAACTATAGTATATATGTAGTAGTATATCAGTTAGTGTTTCTATAGTGAACTATGTAGTAGTATATATCAGTTAGTGTTTCTATAGTGAACTATGTAGTAGTATATCAGTTAGTGTTTCTATAGTGAACTATGTAGTAGTATATCAGTTAGTGTTTCTAGTAGTGAACTATGTAGTAGTATATCAGTTAGTGTTTCTATAGTGAACTATGTAGTAGTATATCAGTTAGTGTTTCTATAGTGAACTATGTAGTAGTATATCAGTTAGTGTTTCTATAGTGAACTATGTAGTAGTATATCAGTTAGTGTTTCTATAGTGAACTATGTAGTAGTATATCAGTTAGTGTTTCTATAGTGAACTATGTAGTAGTATATCAGTTAGTGTTTCTATAGTGAACTATGTAGTAGTATATCAGTTAGTGTTTCTATAGTGAACTATGTAGTAGTATATCAGTTAGTGTTTCTATAGTGAACTATGTAGTAGTATATCAGTTAGTGTTTCTATAGTGAACTATGTAGTAGTATATCAGTTAGTATATCAGTGTTTTCTATAGTGAACTATGTAGTAGTATATCAGTTAGTGTTTCTATAGTGAACTATGTATGTAGTAGTATATCAGTTAGTGTTTCTATAGTGAACTATGTAGTAGTAGTATATCAGTTAGTGTTTCTATAGTGAACTATGTAGTAGTATATCAGTTAGTGTTTCTATAGTGAGTGAACAGTTAGTGTTTCTAGTAGTATATCAGTTAGTGTTTCTATAGTGAACTATGTAGTAGTATATCAGTTAGTGTTTATATAGTGAACTATGTAGTAGTATATCAGTTAGTGTTTCTATAGTGAACTATGTAGTAGTATATCAGTTAGTGTTTCTATAGTGAACTATGTAGTAGTATATCAGTTAGTGTTTCTATAGTGAACTATGTAGTAGTATATCAGTTAGTGTTTCTATAGTGAACTATGTAGTAGTATATCAGTTAGTGTTTCTATAGTGAACTATGTAGTAGTATATCAGTTAGTGTTTCTATAGTGAACTATGTAGTAGTATATCAGTTAGTGTTTCTATAGTGAACTATGTAGTAGTATATCAGTTAGTGTTTCTATAGTGAACTATGTAGTAGTATATCAGTTAGTGTTTCTATAGTGAACTATGTAGTAGTATATCAGTTAGTGTTTCTATAGTGAACTATGTAGTAGTATATCAGTTAGTGTTTCTATAGTGAACTATGTAGTAGTATATCAGTTAGTGTTTCTATAGTGAACTATGTAGTAGTATATCAGTTAGTGTTTCTATAGTGAACTATGTAGTAGTATATCAGTTAGTGTTTCTATAGTGAACTATGTAGTAGTATATCAGTTAGTGTTTATATAGTGAACTATGTAGTAGTATATCAGTTAGTGTTTCTATAGTGAACTATGTAGTAGTATATCAGTTAGTGTTTCTATAGTGAACTATGTTTATATAGTAGTAGTATCAGTTAGTGTTTCTATAGTGAACTATGTAGTAGTATATCAGTTAGTGTTTCTATAGTGAACTATGTAGTAGTATATCAGTTAGTGTTTCTATAGTGAACTATGTAGTAGTATATCAGTTAGTGTTTCTATAGTGAACTATGTAGTAGTAGTATATCAGTTAGTGTTTCTATAGTGAACTATGTAGTAGTAGTATCAGTTAGTGTTTCTATAGTGAACTATGTAGTAGTATATCAGTTAGTGTTTCTATAGTGAACTATGTAGTAGTATATCAGTTAGTGTTTCTATAGTGAACTATGTAGTAGTATATCAGTTAGTGTTTCTATAGTGAACTATGTAGTAGTATATCAGTTAGTGTTTCTATAGTGAACTATGTAGTAGTATATCAGTTAGTGTTTCTATAGTGAACTATGTAGTAGTATATCAGTTAGTGTTTCTATAGTGAACTATGTAGTAGTATATCAGTTAGTGTTTCTATAGTGAACTATGTAGTAGTATATCAGTTAGTGTTTCTATAGTGAACTATGTAGTAGTATATCAGTTAGTGTTTCTATAGTGAACTATGTAGTAGTATATCAGTTAGTGTTTATATAGTGAACTATGTAGTAGTATATCAGTTAGTGTTTCTATAGTGAACTATGTAGTAGTATATCAGTTAGTGTTTCTATAGTGAACTATGTAGTAGTATATCAGTTAGTGTTTCTATAGTGAACTATGTAGTAGTATATCAGTTAGTGTTTCTATAGTGAACTATGTAGTAGTATATCAGTTAGTGTTTCTATAGTGAACTATGTAGTAGTATATCAGTTAGTGTTTATATAGTGAACTATGTAGTAGTATATCAGTTAGTGTTTCTATAGTGAACTATGTAGTAGTATATCAGTTAGTGTTTATGTAGTGAACTATGTAGTAGTATATCAGTTAGTGTTTCTATAGTGAACTATGTAGTAGTATATCAGTTAGTGTTTCTATAGTGAACTATGTAGTAGTATATCAGTTAGTGTTTATATAGTGAACTATGTAGTAGTATATCAGTTAGTGTTTCTATAGTGAACTATGTAGTAGTATATCAGTTAGTGTTTATATAGTGAACTATGTAGTAGTATATCAGTTAGTGTTTCTATAGTGAACTATGTAGTAGTATATCAGTTAGTGTTTCTATAGTGAACTATGTGTAGTAGTATATCAGTTAGTGTTTTATATAGTGAACTATGTAGTAGTATATCAGTTAGTGTTTCTATAGTGAACTATGTAGTAGTATATCAGTTAGTGTTTCTATAGTGAACTATGTAGTAGTATATCAGTTAGTGTTTCTATAGTGAACTATGTAGTAGTATATCAGTTAGTGTTTCTATAGTGAACTATGTAGTAGTATATCAGTTAGTGTTTCTATAGTGAACTATGTAGTAGTATATCAGTTAGTGTTTCTATAGTGAACTATGTAGTAGTTAGTGTTTGTTTATATAGTGAACTATAGTATATCAGTTAGTGTTTCTATAGTGAACTATGTAGTAGTATATCAGTTAGTGTTTCTATAGTGAACTATGTAGTAGTATATCAGTTAGTGTTTCTATAGTGAACTATGTAGTAGTATATCAGTTAGTGTTTCTATAGTGAACTATGTAGTAGTATATCAGTTAGTGTTTCTATAGTGAACTATGTAGTAGTATATCAGTTAGTGTTTCTATAGTGAACTATGTAGTAGTATATCAGTTAGTGTTTCTATAGTGAACTATGTAGTAGTATATCAGTTAGTGTTTCTATAGTGAACTATGTAGTAGTATATCAGTTAGTGTTTCTATAGTGAACTATGTAGTAGTATATCAGTTAGTGTTTCTATAGTGAACTATGTAGTAGTATATCAGTTAGTGTTTCTATAGTGAACTATGTAGTAGTATATCAGTTAGTGTTTCTATAGTGAACTATGTGTAGTATATCAGTTAGTGTATAGTGAACTATGTAGTATCAGTTAGTGTTTCTATAGTGAACTATGTAGTAGTATATCAGTTAGTGTTTATATAGTGAACTATGTAGTAGTATATCAGTTAGTGTTTCTATAGTGAACTATGTAGTGAGTATATCAGTTAGTGTTTCTATAGTGAACTATGTAGTAGTAGTATATCAGTTAGTGTTTCTATAGTGAACTATGTAGTAGTATATCAGTTAGTGTTTCTATAGTGAACTATGTAGTAGTATATCAGTTAGTGTTTCTATAGTGAACTATGTAGTAGTATATCAGTTAGTGTTTCTATAGTGAACTATGTAGTAGTATATCAGTTAGTGTTTCTATAGTGAACTATGTAGTAGTATATCAGTTAGTGTTTCTATAGTGAACTATGTAGTAGTATATCAGTTAGTGTTTCTATAGTGAACTATGTAGTAGTATATCAGTTAGTGTTTCTATAGTGAACTATGTAGTAGTATATCAGTTAGTGTAGTGAACTATGTAGTATATATCAGTTAGTGTTTCTATAGTGAACTATGTAGTAGTATATCAGTTAGTGTTTCTATAGTGAACTATGTAGTAGTATATCAGTTAGTGTTTCTATAGTGAACTATGTAGTAGTATATCAGTTAGTGTTTATAGTGAACTAGTAGTATATCAGTTAGTGTTTAGTGAACTATGTAGTAGTATATCAGTTAGTGTTTATATAGTGAACTATGTAGTAGTATATCAGTTAGTGTTTATATAGTGAACTATGTAGTAGTATATCAGTTAGTGTTTCTATAGTGAACTATGTAGTAGTATATCAGTTAGTGTTTCTATAGTGAACTATGTAGTAGTATATCAGTTAGTGTTTCTATAGTGAACTATGTAGTAGTATATCAGTTAGTGTTTCTATAGTGAACTATGTAGTAGTATATCAGTTAGTGTTTCTATAGTGAACTATGTAGTAGTATATCAGTTAGTGTTTCTATAGTGAACTATGTAGTAGTATATCAGTTAGTGTTTCTATAGTGAACTATGTAGTAGTATATCAGTTAGTGTTTCTATAGTGAACTATGTGAGTATATCAGTTAGTGTTTATATAGTGAACTATGTAGTAGTATATCAGTTAGTGTTTCTATAGTGAACTATGTAGTAGTATATCAGTTAGTGTTTCTATAGTGAACTATGTAGTAGTATATCAGTTAGTGTTTCTATAGTGAACTATGTAGTAGTATATCAGTTAGTGTTTCTATAGTGAACTATGTAGTAGTATATCAGTTAGTGTTTCTATAGTGAACTATGTAGTAGTATATCAGTTAGTGTTTCTATAGTGAACTATGTAGTAGTATATCAGTTAGTGTTTCTATAGTGAACTATGTAGTAGTATATCAGTTAGTGTTTCTATAGTGAACTATGTAGTAGTATATCAGTTAGTGTTTCTATAGTGAACTATGTAGTAGTATATCAGTTAGTGTTTCTATAGTGAACTATGTAGTAGTATATCAGTTAGTGTTTCTATAGTGAACTATGTAGTAGTATATCAGTTAGTGTTTCTATAGTGAACTATGTAGTAGTATATCAGTTAGTGTTTCTATAGTGTTTCTATAGTGAACTATGTAGTTGTATATCAGTTAGTATATCAGTTAGTGTTTATATAGTGAACTATGTAGTAGTATATCAGTTAGTGTTTATATAGTGAACTATGTAGTAGTATATCAGTTAGTGTTTATATAGTGAACTATGTAGTAGTATATCAGTTAGTGTTTATATAGTGAACTATGTAGTAGTATATCAGTTAGTGTTTCTATAGTGAACTATGTAGTAGTATATCAGTTAGTGTTTCTATAGTGAACTATGTAGTAGTATATCAGTTAGTGTTTCTATAGTGAACTATGTAGTAGTATATCAGTTAGTGTTTCTATAGTGAACTATGTAGTAGTATATCAGTTAGTGTTTATATAGTGAACTATGTAGTAGTATATCAGTTAGTGTTTCTATAGTGAACTATGTAGTAGTATATCAGTTAGTGTTTCTATAGTGAACTATGTAGTAGTATATCAGTTAGTGTTTATATAGTGAACTATGTAGTAGTATATCAGTTAGTGTTTCTATAGTGAACTATGTAGTAGTATATCAGTTAGTGTTTATATCAGTTAGTGTTTCTATAGTAGTAGTAGTATATCAGTTAGTGTTTCTATAGTGAACTATGTAGTAGTATATCAGTTAGTGTTTCTATAGTGAACTATGTAGTAGTATATCAGTTAGTGTTTAGTATAGTGAACTATGTAGTAGTATATCAGTTAGTGTTTCTATAGTGAACTATGTAGTAGTATATCAGTTAGTGTTTAGTGAACTATGTAGTAGTTTCAGTTAGTGTTTCTATAGTGAACTATGTAGTAGTATATCAGTTAGTGTTTCTATAGTGAACTATGTAGTAGTATATCAGTTAGTGTTTCTATAGTGAACTATGTAGTAGTATATCAGTTAGTGTTTCTATAGTGAACTATGTAGTAGTATATCATTTAGTGTTTCTATAGTGAACTATGTAACAGTACATCAGTTAGTGTTTCCATAGTGAACTATGTAGTTGTATATCAGTTAGTGTTTATATAGTGAACTGTGTAGTAGTATATCAGTTAGTGTTTCTATAGTGAACTATGTAGTAGTATATCAGTTAGTGTTTCTATAGTGAACTATGTAGTAGTATATCAGTTAGTGTTTATATAGTGAACTATGTAGTAGTATATCAGTTAGTGTTTCTATAGTGAACTATGTAGTAGTATATCAGTTAGTGTTTATATGAACTATGTGAATCTATGTAGTGAGTATATCAGTTAGTGTTTCTATAGTGAACTATGTAGTAGTATATCAGTTAGTGTTTATATAGTGAACTATGTAGTAGTATATCAGTTAGTGTTTATATAGTATAGTGAACTATGTAGTAGTATATCAGTTAGTGTTTCTATAGTGAACTATGTAGTAGTATATCAGTTAGTGTTTCTATAGTGAACTATGTAGTAGTATATCAGTTAGTGTTTATATAGTGAACTATGTAGTAGTATATCAGTTAGTGTTTCTATAGTGAACTATGTAGTAGTATATCAGTTAGTGTTTCTATAGTGAACTATGTAGTAGTATATCAGTTAGTGTTTCTATAGTGAACTGTGTAGTATATCAGTTAGTGTTTCTATAGTGAACTATGTAGTAGTATATCAGTTAGTGTTTCTATAGTGAACTATGTAGTAGTATATCAGTTAGTGTTTATATAGTGAACTATGTAGTAGTATATCAGTTAGTGTTTCTATAGTGAACTATGTAGTAGTATATCAGTTAGTGTTTCTATAGTGAACTATGTAGTAGTATATCAGTTAGTGTTTCTATAGTGAACTATGTAGTAGTATATCAGTTAGTGTTTCTATAGTGAACTATGTAGTATCAGTTATATCAGTGAACTATGTAGTAGTATATCAGTTAGTGTTTATATAGTGAACTATGTAGTAGTATATCAGTTAGTGTTTATATAGTGAACTATGTAGTAGTATATCAGTTAGTGTTTCTATAGTGAACTATGTAGTTGTATATCAGTTAGTGTTTGTATAGTGAACTATGTAGTAGTATATCAGTTAGTGTTTATATAGTGAACTATGTAGTAGTATATCAGTTAGTATAGTGAACTATGTAGTAGTATATCAGTTAGTGTTTATATAGTGAACTATGTAGTAGTATATCAGTTAGTGTTTATATAGTGAACTATGTAGTAGTATATCAGTTAGTGTTTATATAGTGAACTATGTAGTAGTATATCAGTTAGTGTTTATATAGTGAACTATGTAGTAGTATATCAGTTAGTGTTTATATAGTGAACTATGTAGTAGTATATCAGTTAGTGTTTCTATAGTGAACTATGTAGTAGTATATCAGTTAGTGTTTCTATAGTGAACTATGTAGTAGTATATCAGTTAGTGTTTCTATAGTGAACTATGTAGTAGTATATCAGTTAGTGTTTCTATAGTGAACTATGTAGTAGTATATCAGTTAGTGTTTCTATAGTGAACTATGTAGTAGTATATCAGTTAGTGTTTCTATAGTGAACTATGTAGTAGTATATCAGTTAGTGTTTCTATAGTGAACTATGTAGTAGTATATCAGTTAGTGTTTCAGTGAACTAGTGTTTCAGTTAGTGTTTATAGTGAACTATGTAGTAGTATATCAGTTAGTGTTTCTATAGTGAACTATGTAGTAGTATAGTTAGTGTTTATATAGTGAACAGTAGTAGTTAGTGTTTATATAGTGAACTATGTAGTAGTATATCAGTTAGTGTTTATATAGTGAACTATGTAGTAGTATATCAGTTAGTGTTTATATAGTGAACTATGTAGTAGTATATCAGTTAGTGTTTCTATAGTGAACTATGTAGTAGTATATCAGTTAGTGTTTCTATAGTGAACTATGTAGTAGTATATCAGTTAGTGTTTCTATAGTGAACTATGTAGTAGTATATCAGTTAGTGTTTATATAGTGAACTATGTAGTAGTATATCAGTTAGTGTTTCTATAGTGAACTATGTAGTAGTATATCAGTTAGTGTTTTATAGTGAACTGTGTAGTAGTATATCAGTTAGTGTTTATGAACTATGTAGTAGTATATCAGTTAGTGTTTCTATAGTGAACTATGTAGTAGTATATCAGTTAGTGTTTATATAGTGAACTATGTAGTAGTATATCAGTTAGTGTTTATATAGTGAACTATGTAGTAGTATATCAGTTAGTGTTTATATAGTGAACTATGTAGTAGTATATCAGTTAGTGTTTATATAGTGAACTATGTAGTAGTATATCAGTTAGTGTTTCTATAGTGAACTATGTAGTAGTATATCAGTTAGTGTTTCTATAGTGAACTATGTAGTAGTATATCAGTTAGTGTTTATATAGTGAACTATGTAGTAGTATATCAGTTAGTGTTTCTATAGTGAACTATGTAGTAGTATATCAGTTAGTGTTTCTATAGTGAACTATGTAGTAGTATATCAGTTAGTGTTTCTATAGTGAACTATGTAGTAGTATATCAGTTAGTGTTTCTATAGTGAACTATGTAGTAGTATATCAGTTAGTGTTTTTCTAGTGAACTATGTAGTAGTATATCAGTTAGTGTTTCTATAGTGAACTATGTAGTAGTATATCAGTTAGTGTTTCTATAGTGAACTATGTAGTAGTATATCAGTTAGTGTTTCTATAGTGAACTATGTAGTAGTATATCAGTTAGTGTTTCTATAGTGAACTATGTAGTAGTATATCAGTTAGTGTTTATATAGTGAACTATGTTTCTAGTAGTATATCAGTTAGTGTTTCTATAGTGAACTATGTAGTAGTATATCAGTTAGTGTTTCTATAGTGAACTATGTAGTAGTATATCAGTTAGTGTTTATATAGTGAACTATGTAGTAGTATATCAGTTAGTGTTTATATAGTGAACTATGTAGTAGTATATCAGTTAGTGTTTCTATAGTGAACTATGTAGTAGTATATCAGTTAGTGTTTCTATAGTGAACTATGTAGTAGTATATCAGTTAGTGTTTCTATAGTGAACTATGTAGTAGTATATCAGTTAGTGTTTATATAGTGAACTATGTAGTAGTATATCAGTTAGTGTTTATATAGTGAACTATGTAGTAGTATATCAGTTAGTGTTTCTATAGTGAACTATGTAGTAGTATATCAGTTAGTGTTTCTATAGTGAACTATGTAGTAGTATATCAGTTAGTGTTTCGTAGTGAACTATGTAGTAGTATATCAGTTAGTGTTTATATTTGTGAACTATGTCAAACCATTTTCAGTTTTGTTTCATATAGTGAACTATGTAGTAATATATAGTTAGTGTTTTATTCTTGATAAGTGCATCATTCTTATCTAAGTTTTACAGGTAATTGTGAGAAAACGACTACTTGAGTTTCACTTAGATTGATTTTAATACCGTATGTTTGGCAGTAGTGTGTTTAACTGAGATTGGGCAGTTGTATCTGTGATAGACGGGATGGGAGCACTTCTCCTAAGTATTACATCATCTACGAACGGCGATGTATACTCGATTCAGATTGTTTATAGGTATGCTGTTAATGTACATGATGAATATAATAGGGCTAATCACCCCTCTTTGTGGGACATCTGCGTCCGCTCTAAAGGAATCCGAAAAGGTATCTTCTACCTTTATTTTATATTTACAGTTTTCTAGAAAGTTGGACAGCCAGCAAATAATACCACACTGCAGTTCCACCTATGACGTACAAGTTTTCAGACCATTATACCATACAGTGTCGAATATGGCTAATGGCACTATAAAACAAGCTAATAACTCGTAATATCTCTAACATTGTAGAAAACTTTGGCCCCTCTTTTTCAAAGGTAACTGAGCGGCAAGTTTTAAGGTTAAATTTCAGGCTTTAATCTTTTTGGTGAGAGTAGCACATATGTCTCACTGTGCAGCTTTATGTTTAGCAATAAACAAACAGGAAACTTCCATGCATTAGTAAGGCTTAGCAGCAACATTCTTCCTGAGATAATGATTAATACAGGTGGTAAAATACCCCCCCCCATACTTATAACGGTAAAACTGAGGTTGGACACCCGTGATGAGTAGAGCAGAGACTTGTTTGTTTGTTCGTAATTAAACACAAAACTGCACAATGGGCTGTGTTCTTCCCACTACAGGTATCGGAACCCAGTTTCAAGCGTTGTAAGTACGCAGAAATACCGCTGTAATACTGGGGTGAAGAGAACGAAGAATATGTAGTCCGTTGAGTAGCGTTGTGCTTAACAACATATAAACAAATGATAAGCTAGCCCCTAATAAAGTTTGTTAGTTGTCTTCTAATATCTAGGTAAACGTGAGTCGGTTGTAATATTGAGTGTTTCATATGTTAGTCAATGGGTGTTTCAGGTTTCAACATTTTAAAAATATTTCTTCAGTTAAATGCTTTTCTACGTGTTTTTAGAGTTTGAAATGTATTTCAATCATTTGATTATTTAATTCGTAAAACTTTGGTTTTTTTTTTGTCCTGTTCCAGTTTCTATGTGTTCAGATAACACTTCTAAGAACTCCCATCAAGACAGAACCAACAACAAACAATATAATGACAACAATTCCCAGCCCATTTTACTATTTAAGCCTAGAATGTTATTCATTTGTAGGCTTATTTTTGCAAAAGCAAGTTACAAAAACCACAATGTTAACCTGGGAAGTTTTCATGGAATGTTTTATTGCTATTCGATCTTATATATGTGTATCAAGTTAATATTTTCGCTTAAATATTCAACTTGTATATTTGATAGAAAGCCTCACGTTTGTACATTATTAACTTAGCATTTTCTATGGTTCATGTAAAGCTGCTTTTGAAACATCTTTATTTTTCCAATAAATGTAGGTGTAATAATAGGTCATTTTATAAATGGCTTGGGGCGAGGAGCAAACAAAGAAGACTGACCTCGTCCGGCCTCTTAAATGAGCTCGGTGGGGCCTACGCTACAGCATAACTTGCGTATGTGTGTTGATCTACTCTGACTAGAAATGCTTCGCAAAATCTGCCATTTACCCTTTCTAAGTTTGAGACTGGCGCCCCTGACACCTCCAGGTGCAAGGAGGTTAATTTAAGTGTTGCGATGATATGTTTATTATAACCTGAATATTTCTCACCAAACTATGATTTTTGTTTTTCAAATTCCTTAATTTCTCAAATATATACTTTTTTTTTTAATTCAACACCTTTATGAAAAGACACTGTCCCCTTGCAACTAGCAATTTGCTAATCGCATTCTGTAGACGTAGGAAAGATGTTCCATACCCAGTGCTGCCCTCCATCGTCGATAGATTTCACTGATATCTATTATTACGCACTATTGTCCGACATCAGTTTCCACTGCAATAAGCTTATTTATAGAACGGTGGGGTTAAGTTTACGTAAATCATATATTTTGAAGGTCTTTCTACAAAACCTCTACTGTACGTTAGCGTCTTGTTTATCTGGAACAAAGGCACAAACGTCCACTAGAGTTGCATCAGGAAGACATTACGAAAAATGGTTGAATAGGATTGTTGTTCGATTATCTTTATCATGGAAACATCTGTTGATTTTGGCTTGGAGTTTGTGATAACTTTTTTAAGTTAACGTTACCCAAGTTCACCGTTATGAGTTGGATATTACTTCTTTTATCTCTCTTTGTTTTGTAACCAAAACTTCGCCTTTGGGATAAAGGAACTGTTTGGATCGGATTGGGGTGTGACTTTTGGTAAGATACAACGTTGTAATCCTGGTTTCGTTTCTCCGCAGCAGACAGAGCACAGGTAGCGCACTCTATAACTTTGTACTTAAACAACAACGACAAACAAAACGTTCTAATGTGCGAAGTGTTCTGTTACTATGGGGGAACGCTGGAAGCTAATGTGTCATTTCGTTATCTCTTTACGAATATATTCTGCAGCCTTAAAAACTCCCGTACAGTACTGCACCGTCAGGCGATCAAACATTCTTCATAGACCAAATACGTGAGCGATTAACATGTCACCAGCGGCATCAAGGCTCGAATCTACAACAAGGTATCTGATTGGCGTAAACAAATTGTTCGAAGTATATGATTAACCCACACTATTTTCATTGGATGTTAAATGAGTAAAATATGGCCTACCTGAGCACGCCCTAGCAATACTGGACAATGGTAAGTCACTCTTCAGAAAAAACGATGAACGTTTATCTGTCTCTTATTTTAGACTTGAGCATTTGTTTAATTCAACCTTTAGATATAGCTGTTTACTAACTTATAAAACATATTATTCTCTATGTATTGCGCTATACATATTAGAACTTAACTACTGAGATTATGCTGACTTATGTACAAGATTTCAAAAGCCCCAGCACTTTCTAAATGGGTGGACTTTTATTCATCAGATGGGGAAAAGTCTTCGTTTCGGAAATTCTCGGATTAGAGTCGTTCTGTCTTACATTTATTTTCAATCTTCATGGCTTACTGATATCCTGAAACGCCAAACGTGAATGGCAAAAACGAAAACCTCTGAGTTCGTTTTCTTTGAGGCCCGGCATGCCCAGGTGGTTGGAGCGCTTGACTCATAATCTGAGGGTTGCGGTTTCGAACTCCGTCTCACTAAACATGCTCGACCTTCCCAGCTGTGAGGTGTTATAATGTTACGATCAATCCCACTATTCGTTGGTAAAAGAGTAGTCCAAGAGTTGGTGGTGGGTGGTGATGACTAGCTGCCTTCCATTTAGTCTTACACTACTAAATTAGGGACGGCTAGATCAGATAGCCCTCGTGTAGCTTTGCACGAAATTCATACCAAACCAGTGCCGCAAAATTGGCAGTATTTCATATTCTGGTGAGAATTACAATGATTTATTTCACGCTGTTATTTGTTTCTCAAGTGTCACGCTTGTGTGCCTTCAATAAATTTTGTAAACTTTGATTTAGTCACTTGTAAGTTACTTGAGAATGTTATATTACCTATGACACCACTGTAACACGCCCTACAGTGCTGGCACGGCATGGTCAAGTGATTAGGGCGTTCGATTCGCACTCTGAGGATCACAGGTTCGAATTTCGGTCACATCAAACATACTCACCCTTTCAGCAGTGTGGGCGTTATAATGTGCTATATCAATCCTACTATTCGTTGATGAAAGAGTAGCCAATGCGTTGACGGTAGGTGGTAATGACTGGATACCTTTCCTCTAGTTTTACACGGGTAAATTAGGAACGGGTAGCGAAGATAGCCCTTGTGTAGCTTTCCGTGAAATTCAAAACAAACAAAATGCCTCTGGCATTTGCATTTCTGGTCTTCAGTTATTACATGGAAACGTAGAAACTGTTAAATACTTTAAAGCCAGATTTCTGCTAACACGAAAAGGATGTCATAACTTTAATAAAATGTCTTGTTTTACTGGCTATAAATCAGATTTTTACTTAGGTACCATAGCCAGATTGTTCAAGAGTGTCGAAGCTTTAATTAGGTGTCATGACCAGCTTGTCATGTTTCGAGTACCGCCTGTGCAATGTTTAATGGTGCAATGTGACACACTCGAGTATTAGAGAACGTGTTAAGGCAAGTAGGGAGTACTGGATTGCTTATTATACTCAACTGAAGGGTGAACCTAAAAACAAAAGTTACACAAAAAAATGGAATTTACGGCCACACTCAGAGAGAGCTTCTTATAAAACCGTGTTGCAATATTAGTGTAACATTTACCCAACTGAATTATGGTGACGTCACGACTGTTAAGGGAAAGATACATTTCTGTTGTAACTGCGATTTATATACAGAAGAGGTTACATTCTCAGTTTAATCTAAAGATAATTAAAGTATGACTTCAAAAAGGCTTATTTTCATTTCCTTTAAGTCGAGAGAAATCCTATTTTTTATAACTGTTTTTCTTCAGTGGAAAACCATCTTCTATTACTGTAAGTTGTGGAGCATCTGTTTCATGTGATATTCTGTAGATTTGTTTTAGTAGCAGGGATATCTTTTATACGATATTTGTTAAAGACTTATGACAAATAGTTTCTTAATAAGTCAGTTTATATAAAAAAAAGGAATTATAAACATAAAGTATTTGTTGTATATTAGTATTATTTTCTTTAGAAAAATAATAGCAGTAATTCTAGGTTATAAAGTAGTAGCTAATATAAATCAATCTGTCAGAACCATCAACCAAACCCGTCAATTTCATTAAATTAAGCTCATGTAAACAAGTGATGAAGCAACGAATCGAACCTCTACAAGAATGTGGTTTAAAGATATTGATTACTCGAGTAACTAATTTTACGCGCATATATATGTGCATGAAAATAAACACAGTCATTCATACATGTGTATGTTCACCCAGTCCGTTTTTACTTGAATGTTAAACAGGCTGGTACCTTTTACATGGATAAACCAGTTTGTCTTTAGTTGAATCTTAAACAAGATATACTTTAGACCTTAAGAGATAACCAAGTTTGTCTTTAGTTGAATCTTAAACAGGATAGACCTTCGATCTTACATGGATAACCCAATCCATCTTTAATTGAATGTCAAATATTCTTACATAAACAGCTATGCCGTCGTAAAGGTTAAACACGTTCGACGTTTTAAAAACTCGCCTGGCACGTTTCCGCCGGAAAAGACCACGGTCTGTCAGTAGAAGGGTTTTAATGTGTTAGAGATAGTAGTAATAACTTGTCGGACACGTTTATCTTGGCAATCAACATGTTTGATTTAAAAATCCTAATATGTTAGAGATTCAACCACACTTACATGTTTATCTCGTCCCAGTTAACGTTACGGTTGGTAGAATGGTCTCAATGTCTTGGAAGTAATAACCAACTTTACACATTTAGTTCGGTAAAGGTTATGGTAGGCCCGGCATGACAAGGTGGTTAAGGACTTGACTCGTGATCCGAGGGCTGCGGGTTCGAATACCCGTCACACCAAACATGCTAGCCCTTTCAGCCGTGGGAACTTTATAATGAGACGGTCAATCCCACTATTCGTTGGTAAAAGAGTAGCCCTAGAGATGGTGGTGGGTGGTGATGACTAGCTGTCTTCCCTCTTGTCTTACACTCCTGAATTACGGACAACTAGAGCAGATAGCCTTCGTGTAGCTTTGCGCGAAATTCAAAACAATCCAAACAAAGGTTATGGTTAGCAGAATGGTCTCTATATATTAGAACTAATAACCAACTTTTACATGTTTATCTCGGTAAAGGTTATGGTTAGCAGAATGATTTCTATATCTTGGAAGTAATAACCAATTTTTACATGTTTGTCGTGGTAAAGGTAAGGGTTAGTTGTTTTAGTGTTTGTATTTTTCATGCATTTCAATATAACAAGATCTATAATAAATCTTCGTAGTTCACAGACATTCATTATGTTTTACTTTTTTACTATATAAATATATATAGTAACAACAATATAGTTAATGACGCTATTTGACTGTGTAAGTTTCACAACACGTAAGAAAAAACTTTTACTTGGGATAGAGCTTCTAGAACGCGTATTACTTAGCTTTACACTTTAATACATGGAGGATACAGCTCTTGCGACCGCACGTGCGTCCCGTGCAAAGCTAGATCTACCTCTTCTCAACTATTGATTGTAACTGTACGTTGATGGTAAACGTAAAGAAACTTTGTTGCTGATTGGTCGGTCACAACCGTTTTCTACTGGGTCACAAAACCCGGATGTTCAACTGGAACGACTGGTCCTATGAGTTCAGTTTCCTACTGATCTTAGCGACTGGAAGACTGGTGAAATCTGCTCGAATTCTTTCCCTACAAAATTCTGATTCCGTCATTGAGACTGTTTAGAACTTTATACTATTCAGAGATTTTTAGCTGTAATCTTTGAAACGTGTGCCTATATTAGAGAAAAAAAAAAAAAAACTTAACGGTGCACATATAACTAAAGATGTTGACCTGAAGTGAACATTTCTTCATGAGATGTGTTAGCATAGGTATAGAATATTCTATTATGAAACTAAGTTACTGTTATATGTGAAATAATGCGCGTGTTAATAACGAAACTATCCCAAGTGTTCTATGATCTGTAAGAATAAAGTCGGGTGAAGTTCATTCTTAGTTTGGAAGTAGTCTGTCCCTGTTTAGATAGGGAGGGACAGAGGCAGGAAGTCTCAGAGATTACCGTATGAACATCACGGGATCTTCTGGTCGTTACGACGGTTCTTACTGATGCTCATCTTAGCCCGCAAACGATCTCCTTTAGTAGGCGCCTAACCGAGAGCGACTTGAACTAATTTGTTCGCTTTTCTGCTTCGAAACTCACCTGATTCTCCATCTTATAAGGTAGCTGGATGCAATGGAAACTTTCCCTTCTTCACGGACAGTATCACAACACAAGTCTTATTTGAAGTTTAAGGTTGAACGTAAAGAAGGTAAGGCGTTGACTAATTTGTTATTTCCGAAATTGAAACAAGAGCTTTGAGTCAGAGAACAACTTGGTTTTATTCGAGTGGAAGTTATTCGACTATTAACCAATATTAGTACAGGCGATAAACACCAGTCTCGACTCCAAAATAATAAAGTTTTTTCTATCATTTTCGCATGTTTGAATTGTTGCAATAAGAAAATAAGAAAGAGAGACAGAGAAAATGTAATAATTTTACGATGGATTATATTCCTATTAACTTAAAAAATACCTGGTGTTTTATATCACAACCCGTTAAAGTAAAATTAGTAAGCACGACAGTGACTTTCACCTATTAATGGTTCACGTATTGTATCTAAATTTATTAATTTGGATAGATTTGCATGCGTTCTCAGAAAGTACAACAGATAACGGCATGAAGCGTTACTTCGATCAGTTACTAGAAAGTATTGTATTGGTGTTTCTATGAGACATGATCCTGACTCGAGGCGTATAACTTGCTGATTGTGGTCGTAAAAGAGGTAATAGTTATGCACCTATTATGTAAGGGAAGAATGAACTATAATGTCGTAATTCATATTACGTATCGTGCTCAGAATAATTATCAAAGTAAAAATATTTGTAAAACCACCACAAAGAACAGCGACACGAACAATATTAACTTTGGTAAAGTTTACTTGGAAATAAAGTTCTTCTGAGCATTAACCTCAGAGAGCGTGGCACAATGATGTGGACGACTCACAGCAACTTACATAGTCTATACTTACGTTACACATTCTTTGTTTCAAGTTTAAAACGATAGGCCTGATAACAGCAATAACATTGTGGTTTAACTTTTAGCACACTCATAAATTGACATTACGCACTATACTGAAGGTAATCTTATTGAGTGTACTCGTGTTAACTTCTTTAGCAATCATGTATGTTTTTAGGGATTATAATATTAATTTTCGGAATGATTTTAAAGCAGAGTTATTTAGCTTGAGATGTTTTTACTTTGCTTAACATTTGAGAGATTAACTTGGAAACATTGTTTCATTAGTGAGCGAATTAAATGTTTGATTTATTACTATGGCTCCTTTTCCTGTGTATTTTTGTGTCCGAACTGCTGCCTTGTATTTGACTCAGTAATAATATACTTGATGTATTATATTCGAAGTTGGTACGATACGTGTTTTATGTCTTTATATTTCACATTCCTATTTATCACGAGTAATAAGTAAAATGTGAACTAATTTAAAAAAAGGGAAAGTTGTTTTATTGTCAGGGGACATTTCGACACAACAGAAAACACAAAACACGCGTTTGTAGAAAGTTAAGTATGAATTTCAATAATATGTTTGCCAAAAACTACGTTTATACCTGGAAAGAATTATAGACTGGAATTATTAGGCTTTTTCAGCAACTCTTCGTTTGCCGAGCACTGTAATGTTATTACTAACGTCAACCGTTTTGTGAACAAAGTGAAAGACAGGATATATGAATATAGATATATATTATAACCATAATTTCTTAAGCTAAAACAAAAGACATTAAAATTAAACAAAATACGCTACATTAAAAAAACAACAACCTAGGATACAAGTTATAACGTGGGATTATAAAATGACTTCTAGATTTTGGAGGTGACTGGGAAAGTAGGACCCACATGTATCCATTTTTTTAGTAAACTAGTACGTCTTCGGAAAAACTACAAGTAATAATAGCTATTTCAAATATACATGAAACTATAATAAACTAGTTTCAAAGACGTAACTTAAAGAGAATTAACTGCTTACATCTGTTACTGTCTGAAATTAAGTCAGTAGTGAAAAACGTTTATGGAACCGTTAGATAACAGTATTTGTTATAGTTGTGTTACATATTTTCTGTAGGGTATGTTATATATTTCCACGTATTTCGCTCATCCATTAGAGCTCAGTGTTAACACATTATTTTCACTTAAAGCGTGTATATCACACTTCCAAACTATTTTGGAGGGATCAATACTTCGCATCTAACAAACATTGGTGTGTTTGTGTGAATAGAAACCACATCGAACTATCTGCTGAGTCCACCGAGGAGAATCGAATCCCTGATTTTAGCGTTGTACATCCATAGACTTACCGCTGTACCAGAGGGGAACAACAAGCATTGGCGAAAACTGTATCTGTCTTTAACGTGTGTATGATGAACGCCTATGACCCTTTTGTTTTTATTGTTTGTATATGGAACAGTTCCTAGTTTGTGTGTACATGAAATAGTTCCTAGTTTGTTTGTATATGGAATAGTTCCTAGTATGTTTGTATATGGAATAGTTCCTAGTATGTTTGTATATGGAATAGTTCCTAGTTTGTTTGTATATGGAACAGTTCCTAGTATTTTATCAAAATCCCGTGTACCTGCTCCACACCGGAGCGTTTCTTTGTATTTTAATTTCACGCAAAGCTACACGAGGTCTATCTGCTCTAGCCGTCCCTAATTTCTTTGTGTATGGAATAGATCCTAGTTTCTTTGTATATGGTACAGTTTCTAGTATGTTTGTATATGGTACAGTTCCTAGTATGTTTGTATATGGAATAGTTCCTAGTTTGTTTGTATACGGAACAGTTCCAAGTTTGTTTGACCGTGGAGCCATTCCTGTACCTTTTTGTATATGGAACAGTTCCTAGTATGTTTGTACATGGAATAGTTCCTAGTTTGTTTTTACGTATGGAATAGTTCTATGATTTGTTTTGTACATGGAATAGTTCCTAGTTGTTTGTATATGGAATAGTTCCCAGTTTGTTTGTATATGGAATAGTTCCTAGTTTGTCTTGTATATGGAATAGTTCTATAGTATGTTTGTATATGGAACAGTTCCTAGTTTGTTTGTATATGGAATAGTTCCTAGTTTGTTTGTATATGGAATAGTTCCTAGTATGTTTGTATATGGAATAGTTCCTAGTTTGTTTGTATATGGAATAGTTCCTAGTTTGTTTGTACATGGAATAGTTCCTAGTTTGTTTGTATATGGAATAGTTCCTAGTTTGTTTGTATATGGAATAGTTCCTAGTTTGTTTGTATATGGAATAGTTCCTAGTTTGTTTGTATATGGAATAGTTCCTAGTTTGTTTGTACATGGAACAGTTCCTAGTATGTTTGTATATGGAACAGTTCCTAGTATTTTATCAAAATCCCGTGTACCTACTCCACACCGGAGCGTTTCTTTGTATTTTAATTTCACCCAAAGCTACACGAGGTCTATCTGCTCTAGCCGTCCCTAATTTCTTTGTATATGGAATAGTTTCTAGTATGTTTGTATATGGAATAATTCCTAGTATGTTTGTATATGGAATAGTTTCTAGTATGTTTGTGTACGGAACAGTTCCTAGTTTGTTTGTATACGGAATAGTTCCTATTATGTTTTTACATGGAATAGTTCCTAGTTTGTTTATATATGGAATAGTTCTTAGTCTGTTTGTATATGGAATAGTTCCTAGTTTGTTTGTACATGGAATAGTTCCTAGTTTGTTTGTATATGGAATAGTTCCTAGTTTGTTTGTACATGGAATAGTTCCTAGTTTGTTTGTATATGGAATAGTTCCTAGTTTGTTTGTATATGGAATAGTTCCTAGTTTGTTTGTACATGGAACAGTTCCTAGTATGTTTGTATATGGAACAGTTCCTAGTATTTTCAAAAATATCCCATTATGTTTCTCACACCGGAGCGTTTCTTTGTATTTTTAATTTCACCAAAGCTACACGAGGTCTATCTGCTAGCATTTCCTAATTTCTTTGTATATGGAACAGTTCCTAGTATGTTTGTATATGGAATAGTCCCTAGTTTGTTTGTATATGGAATAGTTCCTAGTTTGTTTGTATACGGAACAGTTCCTAGTTTGTATATGGAATAGTTTCTAGTATGTTTGTATATGGAATAATTCCTAGTATGTTTGTATATGGAATAGTTTCTAGTATGTTTGTGTACGGAACAGTTCCTAGTTTGTTTGTATACGGAATAGTTCCTATTATGTTTTTACATGGAATAGTTCCTAGTTTGTTTGTATATGGAACAGTTCCTAGTATGTTTGTATATGGAACAGTTCCTAGTATTTTATCAAAATCCCGTGTACCTACTCCACACCGGAGCGTTTCTTTGTATTTTAATTTCACGCAAAGCTACACGAGGTCTATCTGCTCTAGCCGTCCCTAATTTCTTTGTATATGGAACAGTTCCTAGTATGTTTGTATATGGAATAGTCCCTAGTTTGTTTGTATATGGAATAGTTCCTAGTTTGTTTGTATACGGAACAGTTCCTAGTTTGTATATGGAATAGTTTCTAGTATGTTTGTATATGGAATAATTCCTAGTATGTTTGTATATGGAATAGTTTCTAGTATGTTTGTGTACGGAACAGTTCCTAGTTTGTTTGTATACGGAATAGTTCCTATTATGTTTTTACATGGAATAGTTCCTAGTTTGTTTTGTATATGGAGTTCATGGTTCCTAGTATGTTTTGTATATGGAACAGTTCCTAGTATTTTATCAAAATCCCGTGTACCTACTCCACGGCGTTTCTTTGTATTTTAATTTCCATAGGTCTATCTATAGTTAATTTCTTTGGGGAACAGTTCCTAGTATGTTTGTATATGGAATAGTCCCTAGTTTGTTTGTATGGAATAGTTCTGTTTGTTTGTATACGGAACAGTTCTAGTTTGTATATGGAATTGTTTCTAGTATGTTTGTATATGGAATAGTTCCTAGTATGTTTGTATTAGTTTCTAGTATGTTTGTACGGAACAGTTCCTAGTTTGTTTGTATACGGAATAGTTCCTATTATGTTTTACATGGAATAGTTCCTAGTTGTTTATATATGGAATAGTTCTTAGTTTGTTTGTATGGAATAGTTCCTAGTTTGTTTGTACATGGAATAGTTCTAGTTTGTTTATGGAATAGTTCCTAGTTTGTTTGTACATGGAATAGTTCCTAGTTTGTTTGTATATGGAATAGTTCCTATTATGTTTTTTATATGGAATAGTTCCTAGTTTGTTTATATGTGGAATAATTCCTAGTCTGTTTGTATATGGAATAATTTTTAGTTTGTTTGTATACGGAACAGTTCCTAGTTTGTTTGTATACGGAATAGTTCCTAATATTTTATCAAAATTCCGCGTATCTGCTCCTCACCGGAGCGTTTCTTTGTATTTTAATTTCGCTCAAACCTACACGAGGGCTATCTGCTCTAGCCATCCTTAATTTAGTAGTGTAAGACTAGAGGGAAGGCAGCTAGTCATCACAAACTTATTGTCTACTCTTTTACCAACGAATAGTGGGATTGACCGTAACTTTATAACTCCCCACGGCTGAAAGGGCAAGCATGTTTGGTGCGACAGGGATTCGAACCCGCGAACCTCAGTTTACGAGTCGAGCGCCTTAACCACCTGATTCCGTTAAAAAACGATGTTCGGATGTCTTAACTTTAGTCTTTGTGTGATGTCGTATCAATTAAATCTTTGATTATCGAACGTAATTAATTTCCCTACTTCCTTGTGTGTAAGATACATGTAAGTATAACTGTAAATTGAAATGGTCGAAAAATAAGGGTTTTAAGTCGTTTACTATGCGTGTCTGGTGGGCTGATGAAAGGCGAATCCGGAAAAATTCGGGATGTTTGTCGCCCTGTTACCTTTGCTATTCGTTTTAATATTTCTCATTAGTGTGTAGTATTTATCAACGGTGCGTTGACAATGTATGTGTTGTTTATATTTAACAGCGAAAACAAGGATTAATTTAACTAATTATTGTTTCAAGTTTAGATAGATCAACAACGGTATAAGATTAGTTTCATTTAAAGTAGTAAACCAAGATATAACCAGTGAGATAAGGTGAGTTTCACGTGTCTAATATGACTTGTAATATTCATTTTTTTTCGCAATTTGTTCTCTAAACTCGTGTAGAGGAGCTTGCGTTTGAGATAAAGCA
>NC_134833.1:24355721-24417530 GCF_004210375.1 Tachypleus tridentatus | reverse complement strand
ATGATATAGCATGGTTCTTCTAGCATGTGATCATATCAGTTTCTGGAATTTGATTTGTCACATTTTGACTCGGTATTCCAATTTAGACAAATCACACGCGTGAAGAAATGACTGTCGAATTTCCAAAATAGGTTTGATTTTCTACAAGATGCAACTGCATAGCTTCATAATATAAATAAACATAACTATTAATATTAATAGCTGTTACCGAGTGCGTACGTTCTGATCTTCAGCGATTCAGACTAAAAGCAATGAAACTCCGAATCAAAGAATATTTCAGTTGTTTAAAATGAACTTTACGGTGCTCGAGATTTATTGTTGTTTTGTTTGTTTCCTCTCCACAAAAGGTTCATTGCGGAAAATATCCCTCAAAACAACGGTTGGCAACAGCATTGTTGAAGACTTACATGAGAATTACATACTTTTTTGTACCAGTGAAATTAAGCATAAGAGTAAAAAGAGAAAGTAGGTTTACTTACAAACTTACACAAAACGGTATTTTATTAACTATTACGAACTTACGCCTGTCTTATTATAAGAACCGTGTCTTCGAAAATTTGACATAAATAGTTTTGTGTCGAATATCTAAAAAAATTATGTTCGAAACCATTGGTTGGTCCTCATGAACAGCATTGTGTTAAACTATGAAGTAATGAGGGGTGTTGTGGGGTGTTTTTATGGCAGTGTAATGAAGAACGTGCTAATGAATAACACCATGTAACACATATAACACTATGTAACACATATGTTGTTCCTGAATAATATGTGTTATTTCTTAACTGCTTACGTTGTAAAAGTACAGAAAATGGCCATTATTCCCTTCAAACTTTGCTTTTGTGACCTGGATAATGAAATTTAGAAATTAACATATTTTCTATGTATAAACGGGCAAATTTGCACATTTTCATTTACATAAGGTCTGAATAAAACAATATATATTAATCAAAATTTACATGTATTTATACTAAAGTTATATAAAAATGAACAAAAATGTTTAGAAGTGAGTAGTTTTTCGAGATTTGCGACTGTAATGTAAATCACCTTCACGTATCAGCCCCCAAATATTGTCTCCCATCATGTTTTCGTTATACGCTCCCAGGTAGCGGCATTCAAAGTTCGGTATATCTTGGTGGAAGTGCTCGCCTTGCTCCACTGAGTATGTTCCCGTGTTCTCCTTTAATTTATCATGATGAGCGTCAAGGATATGGACTTTCAGGGACATCCTGCAGCCCATCTTGTCGTAGTTCTTCACCACAGCCTCGAACAATTTCACATAATGTTTGGCCTTGTGATTGTCCAAGAAGCCCCGAACCACTGCGACAAAGCTGCCCCAAGCTTTTCTTCCTTCCTACTGAGTTTCTTGGGGACTTTTTTGTGCACTCCAGGATCTTTTTTATTTGTGGTCCAACGAAGACACCAGCTTTGACCTTTACCACAGACAGCTTAGAAAAAAGTCTCGAAGGTACTTAGAGGCTGCAGACTCCTTATCAAGAGCTGTGACAAATTGTTTCATAAGATCCAATTTTATGTGCAATGGTGGGAACAACACCTTCTGGAGGTTCACTAGTGGCTCACACTTGACATTGTGCCTCCCCATAGAGAACTCAGTCCTTTGTGGTCAGTGTTTCCTGTTGTAGTGCGCTGCAGTGTTTCTGCTGTCCCAAAGGCAAAGATAGCAGGAAAACTTGGTGAAGCCTCCTTGGAGATCCATTAGGAATACCACTATTTTGAAGCCTCCGATAACCTTTCAGCCATACTCATTACACTTCAAGGCCTCTAGCAAGGTCTTGACGCTGTTGTATTCCTCTTTGAGGTTAACCCAATGAACCAGGTGAAGAGAGATGGATATTATTCCCGTTATGGAGCAGCACAGCTTTGGGGCTTCTAGATGAGCTATCAATGAAGAGCCGCCACTCGTTCGGGTTACAGACAATTCCAATTGCCTCGCACAGACCGGATACATTGTGGCAGAAGCAGAGACCATCTTGACGAGTGAAGAAGCTTGAAAAATGTTGGTGACGCTTCCTCTGACTTGCTATCTGCACAATTTCATCTAAGAAATCCACTCATTGAGCCTAGATGTTAAAAGCTCGGCATTCGACTTACTTTGACCAAGATCTCTGGAATGTTCTGGAAAATGGGTAAATTTGGAAATTTCATTACCTAGGTCACAAAAGCAAAGTCTGAAGAGGAAAACAGATCGATCTTTTATATTTACCTTAGGCATAAGCAATTGAGAAATAACACTTTCAGCCCAGGAACAAGAAAAAAAGTAAAATCTTTGTTACATAGTGTAATAATTCAAATCAGAACATCAAGCTTGTAGTTTCAGGGCCGTAAAGATTATAAGCTTCAAATCAAAAGCATAATTACATGAACATGTGATTGCAAAAGTTACAAAGTCCACGTGAAATAACATATGAACGTAATGCAAGCGTTACAGGATCTGAGTTCTATATAGTTTACATATTTTTTCACCAAACTATAATGACACGATACATCAAAGCTGTTATTTTACGTTCGATATTCTCATGAAATTAAATCGCTACTTTTTTAAAGATCTGCACTCTTCAGTAGAAAACAAAATCTCTCTGCAGAATCCAATATATAAAGCTTCAATTTAAATCTAATTAAATAGTAATTAATTATTTCGTGATTGAAATTAACTGTTATCTTAATGTCGTGCTGCGAAATCACATAGGCGCAGTGTGTTTGATTCTAATGCTCAGAATACATTATATACTCCAGAACAGAATACTGAACACTACAGTATCCTCTCTATAAGAAATGTCTGAAAGTTTTATCTGACAAAGTACAAACAAAGTTTCACTTTGTTTGTTTGTTTGTTTGTTTGTTTGTTTTTGAATTTCGCGCAAAGCTTTACGGAGTAAGCTAGCTGCACTAGCCGTCCCTAACTTAGCAGTGTAAAACTAGAGAAAAGGCAGCTAATCGTTACTACCCACCACTAACTCTTGGGCTACTATTTTACCAAAGAATTATGGGATTGATCGTAACTTTATAACGCCCCCACGGCTGAAATGGTGAACATGTTTGGTGTGACGTGAGTTCGAATCCGTTTCATTTTGCCTTGTATATCGACATCAAGTAACTGGAAACTTTGTGCCATCTTTAATACCTTGCCATGGGCTGGTGATTAGAGCACTCCACAGGTTCGAATCCCGCCACCGAACATGTTCGCTCCTTTCAAACAAACGACATTATAAGGTATTGGCTGGTAACTTTGTTTGTTATGAAGCACAGATCTACAAAATATCTGTAATGTGTGCACTACGAGTATCGAAACCCAAATTTTAGCGCTGTCTGCCCTCAGATTGACCACTAACCATGTTACGATCATTCCTACCGTTCGTTGGTAAGCAGTTAGCGGTGGGTGGTGTTGACTATCTGTCTTCCCTCTAATTTATCATTTCAAAATAAAAGGCTAGTGGAATAGTCGTCTAAAGATGAATTTTTACGATATATTCAAATTATAAGTGTTGATTAAATTAGCCTAGTTATAGAATGCTTGATATTTGTTAAATTTGTGGAAATGAGTGTGCCATATATTTCTATGAAGTATCGCGACAATTTAATCAATGTTAGCAATAATAACTGTCTTTATATGAACAAGACTGGTCCAGCATGGCCAGGTGGGTTAAGGCGTTCCCATCTTAATCTGAAGGTCGCGGGTTCGAATCCCCGTCGCACCAAACATGCTCGCCCTTTCAGCCGTGGGGGCGTTGTAATGTAACGGTGAATTCCACTCGTTGGTAAAAGAGTAGACCAAGGGTTGACGGTGGATGGTGATGACCAGCTGCCTTCCCTCTTACACTGCTAAATTAGGGACCAAACCGATGTTTCCTGAACGAGTGACAATTGAAAAGTGTTCTGCATGTTTGTTATAATGTAGTTTAAACTAAACCACTGAGCTTTAGACAAGATTTTGTGTATGGAACACCCTAAAATGTGCCCCTGAAAAAATAACCGGAAGCAAGGGAAAATATTTTTCGTTGTTTTGTTTTCTCTACTGATTAATAACACCCCAAAACACTCTCAGTTAAACATTTTTAAAAAAACATTCTAGAAGAATTTAGTGTAGTTCGGGTACGTGTTAATAGTAGCCTGTAAGGAAACAAAGTCCATTAACTTCCACAGGACTCTAAATGACATCCAATGCTAATGTTTCCCGTATAGTACATAAGCATGTACGGTCTCGTTGGTCGATTGGTGCCCTAGATATCGCACGAAAAAAACAACTCAGAATAGTGAGAGAGGTGGCGAGGATGGATGACGTTAGAGACCGTTTCACGCTTCAGTGGAAGGATCGCTATCTGGATAGATGCAGGTCCTCGCAGTTTGAAGGAAGAAAGAGAAATGCGTAAGCTTCTAAAGAGGATCTCAGAAGTTTTGTTTTGTTGTTTGTCGAGACTAGATGAAGTCCGTATACAGATAAATATTTGGATTCGGAATATCTCTTAGGGTTAACGCATCCTGAACTCGATCCACAAAAAACGTCTCGCTATTAGAGGAACAAGAAACGTTTGTTTCTGTGTCACCAATGTGTTTTTGTTTTTTTTGATAACGAATCGATCACAATAAATGGCTCAGTCTTTGGTAAATCCGTTCTTGAACGATTATAGCTTTATTGTTTGTTGTAGATGTTCCATCTTGGATCGGCAATAAATAAGTCGTGAATAAAACCACTTATACATTTTCTGGGCTGTTTTTCTTACATTCTTCTAATGCTTATAAGTGTGACTGTACAAATATTTGATACGCTGTAAATTCTGAACGCATATGGTGTATCAAAGTGAGATATATTTGCAGAATCTGTATACCAACATGTGAAAATACTTGAAAAATACGTCATGAGATGCAATGAAAAAACGTTTTTAAAAGTACGTAAACTGCATTTATGACATATCAACTACTATCTCAGGAGTAAGACGTAAATATATTGCTACAATCCTTGTCGGTATTTGTTTACGAAAGCACATTCTGCTAATATAAACGATTTCCGAGCATAATGAACAATACACAACAATGTTTTGTCAAAACAAGTATTATGTACAACCTCTTTACTATTGTTATAAATCATTCTTTGTTAATTTACTATTTGCCCACAAACGTTTTTTTTCAAACTTCCCCTTGCAAGAACTTGATTCTATGTGTTGGTTCCTAGCTGTAAAATAATCAGATATAATTAACATACCACACAAAAACTAATTTTGGTAATTTCACGTATTTCTCTAAAGCATACATTATACCAAAATATAATGGAGAAAAATTTATATATATGATACATATAAAGGCCGTTAGGAAAAAGACCAATCTCAAGGAAACTGTCAATTAGGCTTAGCAATATTTCATTAAAAAACACAGCAGACTTCAGCACCTTTCTCCTTATTATTTTTCTTTTATCAGGAGAATCATCACTTGTCTGAGGTTTGACGCTCCTATAGTGCCTTGTTAGGAGACTGCTATGCCAAGCACGCCAGCAAAGAGTGATTGTCCTATGCGCTGACTCGTGATCTCTACAGAGCTGGTTAGCTCGGGCCTAATTTTCCAAACCATTGAAGCGAAGAGAGCCGGAATGTTGTTACTTTATTAAATAAGGGTACCTACGGAAAATGAGCCTGGTACATATATACACATCACACTAAAACCAAACCACGTTCAGAAAGGAAAGTTTATGTGTTTATGACTACTTACGTCTCTTTTCTATCTTTAAATAAAATGGGACTGACATATCATGTTCAACAGTGGTTGTTTTTTTTTTTAAATAAAGTGCTTTGACAATTTTTGTTTCTAGCAGACAACCGTAACACTTATTAGGTTTGTTAATTTGTTGCTTAAAAGTTTTAAAACACTGTTTTCTTGGACAATACAAGTCTTTTACGCTTTCAAACAACCTAAGGTTTGCTTCATCTATTATAATACTCTAATAAAAACATTATGGATTTAAGAACGAAAGCTACTATGCGTCTAGTCGTGAAACATTCCGTTTTGTCAGGTATATTTTAAACACCCTTTATGAATATAAAAATGTTTCTAGGTTTGACATTTATTAGTTTTTAAACCTGGATACATGCCTAATTGTCACTGTTAATCAAACGTAATATGACTGATATTGGTGTGTTCTGTGGACTTACAAAGTTAGAAGTCGGGTTTCGATACCTGTAGTGAAAAGCTGTGATATAATTCGATACTTCACATTCCTTTTGAGTAGGAAATACTGTGAGTGCCCTAACTCGTTGGGCGTGACTTAATTGTTAGAATATGCGATGATGCAATTTCAGTTTCGAGTGCGTTATAAGATTGACAATCAGTTCCGTTATTCGATTCAAAGTGGAGTAATGCCCTTACTGAGGCGGCCGGTGCTGCTAATTGGCCTCTTTCTGGCCACTAGCTTTTCAAACTAATGGACGATTGTGCAAACTAACCCTATCGGTCTTTAAGTTGGTTGTTGTTTAACCGATTTATAGCAGTATAAGTCCGAGCACACATCGCTGTGCCACAAGGATGGGGCAGTATGATCTGGACTTTTATATCATCCGCGCATAATGTCCTGTTTACATTTAAATTTCAATATCATTTTGATGTCTATTCACAACACTTACTTTGTTTTCAGGCTAGTTTGTTTTCTTAATTTCGCTCAAAGCTACACAAGGACTATCTGCGCTAGCCGTCCCTAATTTAGCAGCGTAATACAACTCTTGAGCTACTCTTTTAACAACGAATAATGGGATTGACCATCACGTTATATCCCTTCCACGGCTGAAAGAGCGAACATGTTTGATGATACAGGAATTCTATCCCGCGAACCTCATATTACGAGTCGAACGCCCTAACCACCTGGTCCGTTATCAGACTAGAAGAGTTAAAGACAAAACAAAGGCACGTGATGCAGTTTTATTAGATCGGTAAACGTGCTACATATAACTTGTTGTTTTTTCGTCAGCTCTTATAAGCGCTATGAAATATTTGTTTATTGTTTCTGTACATCGGTATTTTCTTATGTCTGGCCTCGTTCTGACCAAACTTTCACAGTTCAAGGCACGGCAAATATTATTTCGAGCTATGAGACCCTTAGTTAAAGAGAGCTTTGCTTTCCACACAAAAGTTATCACGAATAAACACACGTAATATAAATGATTCCCGGACAAATCGACGTAGTAATAACCTACACCAACAGGGTACAAAGTTATATAACCTGCACTTGCGCCTCACTCCACAGTTGTGCTTTAAACGTCAAACGACCTCCCATAAATCCAACTCATCCTCTTATGTTTTACACTTGAAAGAGGGTTAATCATCAGTAATAGTAGGCCTAGGATCTTTTCTCGTTACCCAAGCTTAATTACATTATATTAAGATATCAAGTAAGAGCCGTGTAGTTGCAATAAATGGAGTCTATTTGAGCTCACTTTTCTAAAGCTAATTAATTGTCATTGATTTCTAAGATTGCATCAGCCAAATAAGCGCTTTCCAAGCAAATACTGCAAACAAAAAAGTGAACCAAAGCTCAGTGAAATAGAGCACGCTCATTTTACACAATAAAAGCTGATGAAATAAAGATAACATTAACGACCGCTAGTGAACTTTAACAACGCACGTCTGTAACGTTAAGTTAACGTGGTAACGTTTGACAGTTCTTGGAGAGTCACAAACTGCTGGAAAAATCTGGGTTTCGTCCCCGTAATGACGATACAGTGACGTCCAGTTAAACGTAATACAAAATTTCTAATTCGCGAAAGTAGCAGACGAAAACGCTCTCAAAATAATCTTGTGTTTGAAAGACATTCTTTAACTTTCCGAATGAGGAACGTCAGAAACAGTGTGTGAAACTTAGCTGCTTTGTACACGAGATAAAACTTTACTTCTTTTGACGTCATACGGTAAGTTTAGTTTGTTTTGAATATCGGGCAAAGCTACACTAGAACTATCTGTGAAAAAGTACCTAATTTAATAATGAAAGACTAGAGGCATGACATCTAGTCAATCATCACTCACAGCCAGTTCTCGAGCTACTTTTTTACCAACGAATAGTGGGATTTATCATATCATGGTAACGCCACGGCTGAAAGGGCAAACATATTTGATGTGATTCGATCACATGTGATGGGGATTCGATCCTGCGACCCTAAGACTGTGAATCAACCACCTTAACCACCTGGCCATGCCGGGCCACACGTGGTAGGACAAGTGTACGCTTACGGACTTAACGGCGCTAAGATCTAAGGTTCGATTCCTCGCAGTAAACACAGAGACAGCTGGGCACGGCTTTTTGATCCAAAGAAAACAAACAAAAACAAAATGAAGGTTAAATGGCTTTTCGAAAATAACAACATCTAAATATCCCTCGTTGAATCATTCTTAAGTTTGAGTACTTAAATCGCTAAAAACCTGGGTTCGATATTCGTGATGGGCACAGCATGAGCCCCTTTCGACAATGTTGTTCAGCGCTTTTGAGAAGCAATAAGAATAAAGGTAATTGGTTTCAAGTTGATCTACGTTGGTCTCACATCAGGTTCAAATATTAATTATATTAAATTATAAACACTCACACCAGATTCAATTATTAAGAAACGTAACATTAACTTTGCTGGTCAACTACATTTTGTACTACGAAAACAGCCTTCTTACGTTAGTTTCAAAACCAAACGACATGATGCAAAGTGATAATATACACTGAAAATGAAAACTTTAGTGAGAAAGTTTGAGTTTTATTACGCATGGGTATCGTACAAACACTAAAGATGTATTTACCTTGGAATACAATGGGGAAGAAAATAAAGCCCACGTAAGACATTTTCTATCAGTTCTGTGGTACGATACTATAGGATAAAGAAATACAATTACATATATTCAAAGTAGTGACCTAAAACGGCTGGAAGATAAGGTGTTACGAAGCGTTCGTTCGAGGGTGAGAAGTGTAGCATACACTACGTATTGATGACTGTACGGGTGATAACACGTTACGAGGTGTTTTGATTAGGGCGCTCGATTTGCAATCTGAGGGTACCTGTTAGATTTGTTTGTTTTTGAAATTCGCACAAAGCTACTCGAGGGCTATCTGTGCTAGCCGTCCCTAATTTAGCAGTGTAAGACTAGAGGGAAGGCAACTAGTCATCACCACCCACCGCCAACTCTTGGGCTACTTTTTACCAACGAATAGTGGGATTGACCGTCACATTATAACGCCCCCACGGCTGGGAGGGCAAGCTTGTTTGGTGCGACGGGATTCGATCCCGCGACCCTCAGATTACGAGTCGCACGCCTTAACACACTTGACCATGCCGGGCCGGTACCTGTTGGAATCGTGGTCACACTAAACATGTTCGCCCTTTCAACAGTGGGGGTGTTATAATGTGACGATCAATCTCACTATTTGTTGGTAAAAGAGTAGTCCAAGAGTGATGATGACTAGCTGTCTTCCCTTTCACTGCAAAATTAGGGACGACGGTTAGCGCAACTAGGCCTTGTGTAGCTTTGCGCGAAATTCAAAAGAACCCCAAACCCACAAAATGTTTGTTTGAATATCTGTGTCGTATTTAATAGGTCGCACATGTTGGTTCATTAGAGACTTGTTAATTAAGTGTTTTAACTTTTATGACTCCCATATTTTATTATATGACACTGATGTTCATCTTAAAAACAAACAACATAAGATTGGTTAACATAAAACAAAACTACAGCTAGTTTGTAATGTACAAAACTTACTCCCTGTCTTAGTTTTCACATTTTGCCGTGTGTATATTTTTGTACACACAATAATAATGTAGCGCATTACGTTCACGTGCCAAGATGACTGACACCTGAAAACATGAACAATCCATAAAATGTTTTGTTTCTAATATGAATCTCGTTAGAATCGATATCTGTTATCATATATAACAGATAACTATAGATCAGTGATTAGGTAAGAATGTAACAAGGCTTAAAGACCAAGAACACTGTAGAGTTTCTTCATGATTACGTTACACTACTAAAGTTTATTATACCAACTGGAACAGATGGTCTAAGGCAAATTTGTTCATGGTTATACACAGTGATATGTATGGAATGAATCAAGAACCAGGGAAACGTTTTTTTCATAATGAAACTACAAATGATATTTTGCATGCACAATAGTTAGAGCATCAAAATCACGTTTGTTCGATGTAAGAAACTAATTTACAAGTTTCTTGTCGTTTGATTTACCTTTTCTTATTATCAGTGATATTGAAGAAACGTTACTACAATAATATTACAAAACAACAACTTATATTTAAAACTGATTCAAGAGAGCACCTAATTAAAATAGGCTTAGGTACGTTATAATATCTTAGCAAAAAAACACAGAGCTCGTGCACTAACATATAACATTGGATATTTTCTATAGTAGCCCCGGCATGGCCAGGCGGTTAAGGCGTGCGACTCGTAATTCGAGGGTTGCGGGTTCGAATCCCCGTCGCATCAAACATGCTTGCCCTTTCAGCTGTGGGGGCGTTATAATGTCACGGTCAATCCCACTACTCGTTGGTAAAAGAGTTGGCGGTGGGTGGTGATGACTAGCTGCCTTCCCCTGTTAAATTAGGGACGGTTAGCGCAGATAGCTCTCGTGTAGCTTTGCGCGAAATTCAAAACAAACCAATCCTTTTTATGGAATGTTAAAAAAACAATTTTAAACAATAATATACACAGAAGAGTTCACGAGTGTCTGGCAATCAAATAGATTTAGCATTCTATTTTGCAGAAATTCCAACAAAACTGTCTGTTTAACGACACTGCAAAACTGTTTCTAAGAAAAAACGAACAACTATATATTCTCCTACACTGAGAGTTATTAGATGTTTTAATACTAAAGCTGGTGATACATTATAAGAAATAAAACCTTATTCGTACCGTTTAGTCTTTTCACACAAAGTTTTCCGTAATTCATTTTATTAGTTTTTATATTTGATTTTCTCTGATTTGTTGTGAACGAAGCATAGTTCAAAACGAATCATTGTATTGTATTTTAAAGTTTGCTTGCATCAATGAAATTATTGTGCTAAGCGCATGACCAACCGTTAACTTACAATTAATAATATAATTTATACTTTTACATAATCTATTTATTATTATTAATATAAATATTAAATTTTCTTTTTGTCATGTCAAGGGACGTGAAGAGAACCCTTAAAAAATGATAAGTCTCTATATATCCTCCCGTTTCGGCTTTTAGTTACTGAAAACTTAGATTTTTGTCCACAAGCTCAAACAAGGACTACAAATAGCTCGAGTTTTGATTTTAGTTATGTATGCATAAAGAAAGAGACACAGTAATGCACCAGTCGGAAAGTAAGACTGCAAGTTTATTCAAATAAATCCATCCAAGCGTTTGGGAGATAATTTTTGTTTCGTCGTCCACAAATATATAAACTCGCTGCTTTCCTAGACGATAGAGTTAACTTTTCAGAATGAAAAAAAAAAAAAAGAGAGAAAGATTTAAAGACCTTACGGACCATTTAATCCGGTGCCACTAACTGCACGTTATGTTCTTTAGAAGATTTTAACTTTAAAAAAATAATAATAAACCTAAGTTGTTTCATCTTGTATAATGCAATGTGTTTAATGAAGACATCACTTGTTTTTTGAGTAACTGTTGAGTTACCTTTCTGCGAAAAAGAATAATTTGGTTTGTGTATGATACGAACAATTGAAAACAAACAATAAAACTTAACAGTAATATAGTGTCCAAGAGTAGAAAAACACTAAAGCAGAATTCAGTGAAGTTTCAGTTAGAAAATTAATCTCTATAGCTGTTCGAGTATTCTCAAGAGTTGACATCAATATGAAACGATTCCTTCTTTCTTTCCTAACATCTGTGACATGTTATCGACCTGAAAGTATTTATAAAGAATGTAACTGCCTTCACATGCGCTAAATAGTTGTTTGTTTTTCTTAGACCAAAGTCACATTGGGCCATCTGCTGTGCCTTCTACCGTGGGAATCGAATCCTGGATTTTAGCGTTCTAAGCCCGTAAAGTTACTGCTGTCCCAGCGGGGGGACGTACAAGTAGTCGTTCAGCAATAAACTTGGAAGTTGATAGCATTAACGGTTTTGGGTTAAATACCTACAAGGTGCACAGCACAGCTAGCTTTGGAAAATGTACGAATTTAATGTTATTCAGTATTGAAATACAAATCGATATGGGAAACAAACATCAACTTTAAATGAGAATAGGTTGAGCAATATAGCATTACAACTTATCATGAATTTGTATCGGCATTTTACATAAATGGTAAAAACATTGAAGTTATATGCCGCACTGCATCATTCCGAACTTTTGACCAAAGGATTTGTTTTCGAAATTTGCGCGAAGCTACATGAGGACTGTCTGAGCTAGTTGTCCCTAATTTAGCAGTATAAGACTAGAAAGAAGGCAGCTAGTCATCATCACCCACCGCCTACGTTTAGGCTACTCTTTTACAACGAATAGTGGGATTAACCGAAACATTAGAACGCCCCACAGCTGAAGTGGCGAGCATGTTTGATGTGACAGGGATTACGAACCGAGCGCCATAACAATCTGGTCATGCCGGGCCTCTAACCAAAGGAAGAGTAGCCAGACAATAGCAGAGCCATGTACCATCCATGCTAAGAAATTTACTGTCACTCTTATAATGCACCAACAAACTAAAGGACGGGGGGTGGTGAATAGTTTGTCTTACCACAGATTTGAACTAGGTTCACCAGCTCCACACTCCAGAGCCCCACCACAGAGCCAGTTAACGATTAACTTATTGGAAACTTTACTTTTTCTTGAGTTATAAAAGGTACGAAAGTGTAATAATAATTTTTTCAGTAATAAAAGAAAATAAAAAGCTTAAGAATTTCCTGAATTACAAATGCAAAGAAAAATGATCATAATTTACGAGAAATTTAAAAACTAAATAATTTTAAGTTTTCTTGGGGCGCACGTATTGAAGTTGAGATATTTTCAAATGAAGATAACACGCTCGATCAATCGATACACTTCTACGCTCCAAATAAGATTCGATCCGAGGCAAAATAAAATGTTTCAAAAATAGCTTTGAAACTTTTACTACTAGCATAATAATCATAAAAATGAATAAAAAAACGCACTAGAAATACATATTTCTTGCCTTGTTTTTTATTCTTTCTTCCACGAAAAGCGGGTCATTAATGCTTTGGGTTCTGCCTACATTTCACACATTCTATTATATATATAGTAGTTATGATAGGAATTGGAATAAATAATACAGCTAGCAGTGTAAGAATATAAAATATTGCTCTACAACATGAATAGGTGAGAAAGAGTTTGAACGATCACTTATGTGGCCAGTGGCAGGGTCATAACTTAAGGCAGTATAATATGCCTTTCATGTCTCTGTGGTTGAATACCAACACGCAAAAAAAAAAATCAACGGGAATTTTTTTTATCAGAAAGTTTTCTTGGATAGGAAGTTTACTGAGGAATATTATTCAATAGATTAATAAATATAAAATCAAGAATATTAAAAACAAATGCCCTTTTCGTCCAATCAGGATTTCAAGGACGCCATTTTCTTGTTAAAAGACAAGACATGGCCTTTTGGTTCGGGTATTTTTCTTTAAAAGACACGGCATGACCTGGTGGTTCGGGCATTTCTTGTTAAAAGACACGCCATGACCAGTGGTTTGGGCATTTCTTTTTAAAAGACATGGCATGGCCTGCTAGTTCGGGCGCTTTCAAAGTTTTGTTGTTAAATAATAGCCCAATAATTGGCGCTAGGTTGTGTTGATTAACTGCTTTCCTTCTGGTATATCACTTCTGAATTAGAGTAAGCTAGGACATATACCTATCGCGTAGTTTTGCTTGAAATTTAAACAAACAAATTAACAGTTCTTGTTAGAAATTGTTTTGAAAGTTAAAGTTGTTGAGGCCTGCGTCATTACCAAGGAAACAGTTTTGATACCTCAGTGTTATTGTTTGTTTGTTTTTTGAATTTCGCACAAAGCTACTCCAAGGCTATCTGTGCTAGCCGTCCCTAATTTAGCAGTGTAAGACTAGAGGGAAGGCAGCTAGTCATCAACACCCACGGCCAACTCTTGAGCTACTCTTTTACCAGCGAATAGTGGGATTGACCGTCACATTATAACGCTCCCACGCCTGAAAGGGCGAGCATGTTTGGAACGCTACCCTCAGATTACGAGTCGCACGCCTTAACACGTTTGGCCCTGCCGGGCCCCCCAGTGTTATAAAAATATTACTGAGTTTTGATACCTCAAACTGTTATAAAGATGTCACACAGTTTTAATATCCCAAAGTGTTGTAAAGATGCTATAGATGCTCAGACAATTTTGAAATGACGTCAAAAAATCACTAAAAATATAATTACTTGAAAAACTTTTCCTGTGAGTTTAATTTGTGTTACTGTATAAGTGTTATATATTTGTGTTAAGTAATATGTTTTAGATAAAATGAATTTGTCATTTTGAATATACAATAAGAACTTAAAACTCAGAAAATAAAAAAAACATAGTAACACTAAACTTATATAACAGTATTTTCTGTAGGAGGGTCGTACAATAAACTCTATGTAGTGTGTGTTTTTCGTATAGCAAAACCACATCGGGCTATCTGCTGAGCCCACCGAGGGGAATCGAACTCCTCATTTTAGCGTTGTAAATCCGGAGACATACCGCTCTACTAGCGGGAGGCAATTCCGATGGAGGATAACTGCTATTGTTTTATCAAACTCACCCAGCTAAATAGTATATGTATGAAACATTTAACCTGTGTCTAATTTCAATATCTCTGACACTTATAAGCTGTTCCTAGCTTCTATATCTATGACACTTTTGAACCTGCTCTTAACTTTTATAGCTATGACACTTTTAACCTGCTTCTAACTTCTATATCTATAAAACTTTTAAACCTGCTTCTAACTTCTATATCTATGACACTTTTGAACCTGCTTCTAACTTCTATATCTATGACACTTTTGAACCTGCTTTTAACTTTTATATCTATGACACTTTAACCCGCTCCTAACTCTCATATCTATAAAAATTTTGAACTTGCTTCTAACTTTTGTATCTATGACACTTTCAACCTATTCCTAAGTTTTATATCTAGGACACTTTTGAACGTGCTTCTTTTATATTCATGACGCTTTTAACTTGCTCCTTACTTCTATATCTATGACACTTTAAACTGCACCTAAATTCTATGGTTATCGTATTTATATCTGCACCTAACTTCCATAGATATGCATTTTCAAAACCCCACGTGATTGATGTGTCAATTGCACTGTTAACTTTATTTAACTTCAAGGTAAACGTCAGTTGCTCAGTCGTGATGAATTGTTATAATTTCTTGAAACTGATACGATCTATGCAGTTACACAGTTTGATATATTGCGGTATTTTCCCGGTTAAATTCAATTATTTTAATGACGTCATACCGTAAGTCCATAACAACGTTGATACTCCAACATGCACTGCTTTACATAGTCTGAAACTCTTAGAGAGTGAAACTTTAACAATGTTGTATAGCAGTGTAACTTTACCATCGATGTAGTACAGAACAAGAAACGTTGAGTCTGTATTGATATGTAAAAAGTTCGAAAACTTTTATTGGATGGACAGCAAGTTGGTCGTTCCTAGGTCATCTGTTATTTTTATTCAAAATATTTACATATAAACATCTAAAGTAGTTATACTGTCTGGAGTTTTAATGTGATACTATAAACCCAAACCTTAAAATCAATAGCCCTATTAAGTCATACTGCTCTTGTTGAAGAATTTTACTGCTGTTAGCTGAAAATTTCTAAATGGAATGCCTAATTCACATGCAAAAATATGCCAACAGAAACCTACTGAACTTAGAATGGAACATTTGGCATTCGCAATCACGTTTGTAAAAAGCCCGCCTCTTTCCCATGCATTGAAATTATGGGTAATAAAGGTAAACAATTAAACCCGTGGGGAAACGGAATCTAAAAAAACAAGTCTTATAAATTATTAAAAAGGCTTCTCGTCTTGTAAGAGACAATACTCTAGGATTAGGATAAAATCTTTTGTTATGTAAACCCAAGGGAAAATCGGTCCTTCTGCCTTTAAGTAATTTTAAATGAAATTTTAGATAAAAGACACAAACATGTCGAGAGTTTTGAAAAAAAGACACGTTTTTCAAAGTATCTGAAGCCATTCCGTTTCTTTATGATTTACCCTCAGTGAGGCTCAGGAACTCAACTCGTAAATTTAGGGTCGCGGGTTCGAATCTCCGTGACACCAAACATGCTTTACCTTTCAGCCCTGGGAGCATTATAATGTGTTAATCAATCACACTATTTGTTGATAAAAGAGTAGCCCAAGAGTCGGCGGTAGGTGGTGATGACTAGCTGCTTTCCGTCTAGTCTTACACTGCTGAATTAGGGACGGCTAGCAGATAGTCTTTGTGTTGCATTGCGCGAAATTCAAAACAAACAAAACGAAACAAGCCTACAGTGACGAGCTGGGATATGTGTGCGTGTGTGTCTTATTTTATAATAAAGCCACATCGAACTATCTGCTATATCCAGCAGGGGAATCGAACGCCTGATTTTAGGCGTTGTAAATACAAAGACTTATCGCTGTTCCCCTTGGGGGATGAACTAGGAAACACAAAATATATGTTAGCATATTTTCTTTATTAATTGCATATTTTTGTAAGTTTACAGATCTTTACGTTTTGTATTTGAGTTTAATGACAACCTTAAGTAATAAACTGGGTAATAAAGTGTCCCTTTGTATTATTCATTATTATCGGCCGTTTGACTTACATCCAAAGTTAATTATTCTAATTAGAGCTTAAAGCAACTTAGCTTAGCGCATTTAATTAAGTTGAACCGTTTGAATTTGAGATGCTCTAACTTACCTTAATCGGCCCGGCATAGCCAGGTGGTTAAGGCGCTCGACACGTAATCCAAGAGTTGCGGGTTCGAATCCCCGTCACACCAAACATGCTCGCCCTATCAGTCGTGGGGGCGTTATAATGTAGTGGTCAATCCCACTATTCGTTGGTAAAAGAGTAGCCCAAGAGTTGGCGGTGGGTGGTGATTACTATCTGCCTTCTCTCTAGTCTTACACTGCTGAATTGGGCACGGCTAGCGCAGATAGTCTTCGTGTAGCTTTGCGCGAAATTGAAAACATACCAAACCAAACTTTCCTTAATCAGCTTGTTTAAAAAAAAAAAGAAAGATATATTTAACTTCGTGAAATGCAAAATAAAAACATCTTTGTTCTCGGTAGTCAGTGAAAAAATTCGTATTTTGTAAGTGCTTAAATAATTATACGATTCACAGCTCTAGTGATGTAATTTTTATAATAATTTACGTCTCATCCCCCAGGTGGCTAAAATCTGGTTTCAATATTCGTTGTGAGCAGAGCATAAATAGCTTGTGATGTAGTTTTGTAATTAATAAAAAAAGCAAAATTTGTAACTTAAACATTAAAATAGAAAACAAGAAACACAAACACGTGTTGAGTTTGGGTGTAAGTTTTAATAAAAGGAGAAATTTAAGCGCTTAATTAAACATATAGTTACAAACTACTAGCGCATTTTGTAATCTACTGAATATAGTACATGGTTCAAGTTTGGTTTATTGTTGAATACTACTTGATTTCTTGTACATTCGGGCTCATCGCTGGATATCACTACTAGATTTCTTGTACATGCGGGCTTATCGCTGGATATCACTACTTAATTTCTTGTACATTCCGGCTTATCGCTGGATATTACTACTTGATTTCTTGCACATTCGGGTTTATCGTTAGATATCACTACTTGATTTCTTGTACATTCGGGCTCATCGATGGATATCACTACTTGATTTCTTGTACATTCGGGCTCATCGATGGATATCACTACTTGATTTCTTGTACATTCGGGTTTATCGTTAGATATCACTATTTGATTTCTTGTACATTCGGGTTTATCGTTAGATATCACTACTTGATTGCTTGTACATGCGGGCTTATCGCTGGATATCACTACTTGATTTCTTGTACATGCGAGCTTATCGCTGGATATCACTACTTGATTTCTTGTACATTCGGGCTCATCGATGGATATCACTACTTGATTTCTTGTACATTCGGGTTTATCGTTAGATATCACTATTTGATTTCTTGTACATTCGGGTTTATCGTTAGATATCACTACTTGATTGCTTGTACATGCGGGCTTATCGCTGGATATCACTACTTAATTTCTTGTACATTCGGGTTTATCGTTAGATATCACTACTTAATTTCTTGTACATTCGGGCTCATCGCTGGATATCACTACTTGATTTCTTGTACATTCGGGCTCATCGATGGATATCACTACTTGATTTTTTGTACATTCGGGTTTATCGTTAGATATCACTATTTGATTTCTTGTACATTCGGGTTTATCGTTAGATATCACTATTTGATTTCTTGTACATTCGGGTTTATCATTAGATATCACTACTTGATTTCTTGTACATGCGGGCTTATCGCTGAATATCACTACTTGATTTCTTGTACATTCGGGTTTATCGTTGGATATCACTACTTGATTTATTGTACATTCGGGTTTAACGTTAGATATCACGACTTGATTTCTTGTACATTCGGGTTTATCGTTAGATATCACTACTTAATTTCTTGTACATTCGGGCTCATCGCTGGATATCACTACTTAATTTCTTGTACATTCGGGCTCATCGCTGGATATCACTATTGATTTCTTGTACATTCGGGTTTATCGTTAGATATCACTACTTGATTGCTTGTACATGCGGGCTTATCGCTGGATATCACTACTTAATTTCTTGTACATTCGGGCTCATCGCTGGATATCACGACTTGATTTCTTGTACATTCGGGCTCATCGCTGGATATCACTATTTGATTTCTTGTACATTCGGGCTTATCGCTGGTTATCACTACTTGATTTCTTGTACATTCGGGTTTATCGTTGGATATCACTACTTGATTTATTGTACATTCGGGTTTAACGTTAGATATCACGACTTGATTTCTTGTACATTCGGGCTCATCGCTGGATATCACGACTTGATTTCTTGTACATTCGGGCTCATCGCTGGATATTACTACTTGATTTCTTGTACATTCGGGTTTATCGTTAGATATCACTACTTAATTTCTTGTACATTCGGGCTCATCGCTGGATATCACTACTTGATTTCTTGTACATTCGGGCTCATCGATGGATATCACTACTTGATTTCTTGTACATTCGGGTTTATCGTTAGATATCACTATTTGATTTCTTGTACATTCGGGTTTATCGTTAGATATCACTACTTGATTGCTTGTACATGCGGGCTTATCGCTGGATATCACTACTTAATTTCTTGTACATTCGGGCTCATCGATGGATATCACTACTTGATTTCTTGTACATTCGGGTTTATCGTTAGATATCACTACTTGATTGCTTGTACATGCGGGCTTATCGCTGGATATCACTACTTAATTTCTTGTACATTCGGGTTTATCGTTAGATATCACTACTTAATTTCTTGTACATTCGGGCTCATCGCTGGATATCACTACTTGATTTCTTGTACATTCGGGCTCATCGATGGATATCACTATTTGATTTCTTGTACATTCGGGTTTATCGTTAGATATCACTACTTGATTTCTTGTACATGCGGGCTTATCGCTGGTTATCACTACTTGATTTCTTGTACATGCGGGCTTATCGCTGAATATCACTACTTGATTTCTTGTACATTCGGGTTTATCGTTGGATATCACTACTTGATTTATTGTACATTCGGGTTTAACGTTAGATATCACGACTTGATTTCTTGTACATTCGGGTTTATCGTTAGATATCACTACTTGATTTCTTGTACATTCGGGTTTATCGCTGGATATCACTACTTAATTTCTTGTACATTCGGGCTCATCGCTGGATATCACTATTGATTTCTTGTACATTCGGGCTCATCGCTGGATATCACTACTTGATTTCTTGTACATTCGGGCTCATCGATGGATATCACTACTTGATTTCTTGTACATTCGGGTTTATCGTTAGATATCACTATTTGATTTCTTGTACATTCGGGTTTATCGTTAGATATCACTACTTGATTGCTTGTACATGCGGGCTTATCGCTGGATATCACTACTTAATTTCTTGTACATTCGGGCTCATCGCTGGATATCACGACTTGATTTCTTGTACATTCGGGCTCATCGCTGGATATCACTATTTGATTTCTTGTACATTCGGGCTTATCGCTGGTTATCACTACTTGATTTCTTGTACATTCGGGTTTATCGTTGGATATCACTACTTGATTTATTGTACATTCGGGTTTAACGTTAGATATCACGACTTGATTTCTTGTACATTCGGGCTCATCGCTGGATATCACGACTTGATTTCTTGTACATTCGGGCTCATCGATGGATATCACTACTTGATTTCTTGTACATTCGGGCTCATCGCTGGTTATCACTACTTGATTTCTTGTACATTCGGGCTTATCGCTGGATATCACTACTTGATTTATTGTACATTCGGGTTTAACGTTAGATATCACGACTTGATTTCTTGTACATTCGGGCTCATCGCTGGATATCACTACTTGATATCTTGTATATTCGGCCTTATCGTTAGATACTAGTACTTGATGTCTTGCACAATTGGGGTAAAGAAACTATTTTAAAACACGTTGAATAATATATCAACAGCAGGGTCACATTAAACGCTTAAGCCGACGCAGCATGAATCCTATGTACTCGCTCCCCTATAAAACAAACAGTAATCGCGCATCAAATTAAATTGCCTAGCAACAGAACTCTCCAGAAAACAAAGAACAGGTTACTATTGTTATCTGGTTGGAGCTCTGTAACAAAAGGGCTTCAAGTCGTGTGAAAAAACCCACCTGACGTCTGATTAAATATTTGAACTACACAGTCTGTCATATATACCTTCAAACTGGCATGTTTCGTTTATGTTATGATGATACTAACTGGAAATCAAAACCGAATTTGATAATGTAGTATATATATTTAAAACACGATTATATACACACATCTATGTGATATGTAATGGCGCAGATAGCCTAGCTGCTTTGCGTCATAAAACGCCAAATCCACCCACTCATCAACTCATTTTTAAACAATTAAAAATTAATATTGAAGCAAATGGCTATTCTATTTACTGGAACAGGGAGGTCCTGTGATAAACTCCAAGATTTTGGAGTTGGTGAGCCCGGTTCGAATATGTGCGAAAATACAAAATATTCTTCGCATTTTTAAATTACGGGTGCGTTATAGAGGTGATTGCCAGTCTCTAAACTTTGATGGCGGGTGATAGGATGCTGCTGATTGGTTGCCTTCCCTCTGACCAGTAGTTTAAAATGAGGGAAGATGAAAAACTTAGCCTGAGAAACTCCGCCATTTATACAAAAATACAAAATTATTTTAAAGTGACAATGTTAAAAATATAAATTTATAAAACATGAGTTAAATATGTTACCGTTTTTATTTTGACCAAAGTTATAAATTTAAAAACTGATGAAATAATCAATTGTGTTGTACCATTTACCATCAAAAGCTTGGATTTATCACTAAGTGTGGTTATAGCATCATATAAATTTCTACGAACACATTAATAAAATTAAAGATTAAAAAAATCTAACATCTGTTTCGTAGTAAATTAATCAAGCGAAGTTTGAGTAATCATTCTTCGGATGAATACAATAAAACCAACTTGTCTGTGTGTTGTCCTGAACAGTGGTGGAAACAAAATACTTCTAATATAACGGCAAGCACGCGCTTCCTTGGAACTATAAAAAAAAATTATTTCTGTGGTCAATTGTAAGACCAGAAGATTAAATTTCGTTGGCATCGAAGAACAGGTCATTTCCTTTAGCGAAGAGCTTCCTGGCTTCGGTTGGACAACTGTCACTGATCAATGTAATATTTCCTCTACAGACTGATATGGTGATCATTGCAAGAGTCCATAGTCTTCACTAGTTTCTATCTCGTGGTGGTTTCACCGGAACAAGCTTTTGCTCGCGAGTTAGGTAAAAGACGCGCTAAATATCATATCCTGTTTATTTAATGTTGTAAACAAGAAGATATGGTGGCGCTAAATTATCTCTTAACTTTTTCGCGTTATTCTTAACGCAGAAAACAGTTTACGAGTTATATATTTCTGTTTCGTGATCGCTAATATCAGCATTCCAGTTATTAATTTTTTCTCTCACACTTATTACGCCCGGCATGGCCAGGTGGTTAAGGCGTTCAACTCGTAATCCGAGGATCGCGGGTTCGAATCAACGTCGCAAAAAACATGCTCGCCCTTTCAGTCACGGGGTCATTATAAAGTCACGGTCACTCACACTATTTGTTGATAAAAGAGTAGCCCAAGAGCTGGTGGTGGGTGGTGATGGCTAGCTGCCTTCCCTCTAGTATTACACTGCTAAATTAGGGACGGCTAGTGCAAATAACCCTCGCGTAGCTTTGCGCGATATTCAACAACAAACAAACAAACACTTATTAACTTCACCACCTTCATCAACTTGATTACCGTGTAGGTATTTTCTGTATTTACGTTAACACTTTATTACAAAGATGCACCTACTATTTCAATGGTTAACCAGACTGAAATCTCCTATGTCGACTTATATTGGAAAAACATCTTATTTGAATTTCTGAAAATGTTGACGTCATTCACTGGGAATGGAAATTCAAGTAACAAAAAATTAGAAGGAAGGATCCATCAAGAGTCTCGGATCAAGTCATGGACTCCTCTCAGAAAAAGTCCTACTTTTTATCTGATCCTACGAGCAGATAGACTTCGTGTAGCTTTGCGCGAAATTTAAAAAGAAACAAAAAAACTTTTAGTCTGAGAGTTATGATGCTCGGGGTGTTATAAATGACATCTAACGTGATCTCTAGTCACGTGTTGAAAATAGAAGATGAAAGAAGGAAGACGAATTATCATGCGCCACGTGTTTTTTTCAAATCACCTGACGCATCAACAATAGACTTTTGTGTACGGGATTTAAAGAGAGAGATATATCTAATTAATGGATTACTTTATCATAGAATAAGATAGGACTGATCTAAATGTCTAGGATGTGTTTAATGTCCTATGTAAGTCTACTGTCTGAAACTAGTGCGATTGAATGGAATACGTGAAATATAGAAAACTGTACATGAATTATAGGTTCAACGAAGTGTTTGAAAATCAAAGTTACAAATCGTTCACAAAAAAGATTATTTAATAATTTATGTTTTTAAACATACTGGTGTTTTATAGCACGTGTCTTACCTTTATTATTATATCTGTTATTATAACACGTGTCTTACCTTTATTATTATATCTGTTATTATAACAAGTGTCTTACTTTTATTATATCTGTTAGTTTTCATTTCAATGTATAACTTCCTCCTAATCTGAAAGAATTGAACTTGCCCTGATACGTACCAAGATAAACCTTTTCATGATTTTGAAGGCACGACCTTATCAAACCTGTATACAACAAGCCGATTTTACGGATTTGCTAAGAACTGATATAGATGTACTAACAAGACCATCTTCTGCAAATCTCAACCTCTTGAATCGACGGTATTGTAATAATAATAATAATAATCGACGGTATTGTAATAATAATAATAATCGACGGTATTGTAATGATAATAATAATAATCGACGGTATTGTAATAATAATAATAATCGACGATATTGTAATAACGATGGAAAGTACAACAAAAATTATTCGAAAAAAGGAAGTAAAAATATGAAACTATGAACGTTTTAAGACAACTCGCACTTAAATTTCTGTCTTACAACATTCTTAACAACAATAACTGCCGAAACATAAAGTAAAAGGTAAGTTTTACTACCGTAAGTGTTAATAAACAACTGGGTGAGTTGTTTATAGATTTTACTTGCTAATCACAAATTAAGTTTACTTGCCTGAAGGGAATTATTTGGTATGAAGAATGATTAATCTAAGATAAAATTGCGTGTCTCAATGAAACTAATTGGGTTTATTTTGTTTTTGAATTTCGCGTAAAGCTACTCGAGGTCTATCTGCGCTAGCCGTCCCTAATTTAGCAGTGTAAGACTACAAGGAAAATAGCTAGTCATCACCACCCGCCGCCAGTTCTTGGACTGCTCTTTTACCCAACGAATAGTGGGATTGACCGTCACATAAAACGCCTCTATGGCTGAAAGAGCGAGTATGTTTCGTGTGATGGGGATTCGAACCCGCAACCCTCGGATTACGAGTCGAGTGCCTTAACCATCTAAGCTGATTGGGTTGTCGGTGATTCAGTATAGGTACCCGGGCCAGCCTGTTCTTTTACCTTCGTGGTAAAAACAAACCAACGAGCATTACTAATCTGTTTTTAGTTGTTTATATCTAGAGTAAACAAAATTTAAAAATCGGTTATTTGATTATCAAACAAATTACATGTATAATAAAATAAAATTGAAAGACCGGTTTAAAGCGGTTTGTTTTGTAACTAGAGAAAAGTATGCATTACATTTATACTCTCTACAATCATGTCTCGATACTTTCTTCATAAATCAATCAGAAGACCCTTATTTTTGCCAATAAGTGCTTTAAAAAATTTAAGACTATGACCACTGCCATCATGACACTCGTTTCGCATCGAGCGTTGCGTTGCCTAATTGTGGTTCCGAGGTTGGTGCTCCGTTACCACTGAAGAAACATACAATGCACTGATGGGGCTAGAGTGCGCTGTAGGAGTTATTATTCGGTCAGAAGAAAGTAGAACAAACACTGGAATGGACTTCGACTGTCACGCTCATAAATTACTGGTGACGCGTCTTTGCAACAACGATACTCAGACCATAAATCTTTATATTCACAGTTCAGCACTTTAATCACTCCAATTGAAGAGGAAAAAAAAAAATCGTCGAAGATTATACTTCTGGCATCCTAAATAACAATAGCGTTCCACGTTTTGAGAAAGTCCATGCGTCATTATAGGAGTGATAATGAAATCCTATAATTCGATTAAAGTAACTCACAAGTGGTTGAGTAGCTGCTATCCATTTAGTCTATCATTTGGAATTAGGAACACAGCGAGCATACGTACCTCTCGTGTAGTTTTGTGGGAAAGTCAACAAACAATATCATTGTTATATTGTTCATCTTCAAACACATGTCACTTAGTAAAACCACTGTAGAAGATAGGTTTGTATAATTATACCTTTTATGCTATATTTTATTTTCCTTAGACTGGGTGCTCAGCAAGGGCCGAAACAGGGTCAATCGTATTTATGGCAGAGCTGCTAAGGCACTCCATCTTCTGTGCTGAAGCACTTACCAGAGGAAAGTCAGCTGCCATCCACAATATATGCTAAATTATAGACTATTATTCTTCTGACGTACACACAGCTTAAGGTGCGGGAAATAGTTCGTGATACGGCATGGATTCGAACACTATTCGTCGGCTTCCAAATAGAGGACTTTACCACAGGGCCAACCTGTGAGTCTATGGAATCTCAAGTTAAAATGATGTTGTGCTAGATTCGAAGATATCTAATGGTTATCTCCGCACTTTGAGACTCTAGGTGCATTAAGAAATTAAAGATAAAATCCCACTATTTAGCCAGACAGACACAGCCAAGGGCTGGCAATTATTAACTGAGCGCATTCTAGTGTGTAAGTTCAAAATAAGAATGTTATGCGCAAATAGTTTTTTTTACGCGTGAAATATCAAACGAAAGAAAATATCTAAGGTTAAGGTCATTTCACGTGACACTTAAAAAGTTAATTGTTGACACAAGCACAATGGAATAATGATTTAAAACATCTGAAAACTCCATTCCGCTAGTTTTATTTTGTCATTTTCAGGTAAATCAGTCAAATGTTTACAGTTTTCATTCTAATTTAAACATATCAAGGAAGTAGTTGTAGGGACAAAAAAAAAACCCTTGACATTTAGGCGCAAAACCAGAGCTGTTTGGACACTTAAAAAGTATTGTAGGGTAACAATGGTAATATTGTTTGAAAACTAAGCCAATGTTATTTGCACATTAAGGCGTTATTGTTTGGACACAAAGGTGATATTGTTTGGAAATTATGCCAATATTGCTTGGACACTAAAGTGTTGTTTGAACACTAAGGTGTTATTATTTGGACACTCTAGTGGTACTGCTTGGATACAAATATAATATTATTTGGAAATTAACCCAATGTTACTTGTATATAAAGCTAATGTTGTTTTAAACACAAAGCCAGTGTTATTTGAATAAAATACTGGTAGTGGTTGGACACAACGTCAACGTTACTTAGGCACAGTGTTATTTGAACACAAAGACAGTACTGTTATTTCAAAACTAAATCGGCCAGGCATGGTCAGATAATCCGAGGGTCGCAGATTCGAATCCCCGTCACACCAAACATGCTCGCCCTATCAGCTGTGGGTACGTTATAATGTGACGGTCAATCCCACTATTCGTTTGTAACAGAGTAGTCCAAGAGTTAGCAGTGGGTGGTGATGACTAGCTGCCTTCCCTCTAGTCTTACACTGCTAAATTAGGGACGGCTAGTGAAGATCACCCTCAAATAGCTTTGCGCGAAATTCAAAACAAACCAATCAGAACCGAATCAATATTGTTTGGACACGAAGTCAGTGCTGTTTGTGACGAAGGAAAGTACTACAGGTTAAATTATGTGTAGAATAATGAAATGAAAATTATTGTGAGCTTCTTAGAAACCGATTCCGTGGAGGAATTGCACGCATAGGGGATATTTTGTTGACTTTTGTAATAACTGACAAAGAACAGTTTCAAATTCAGACACAAGATAAAGGAATAGAAACGTATAATAGAACTATTTCGTCCTGATAAACATGTAAGCTCATTTCTGGTTTAAATTTTTCATTTGTTTGTTTTGAATTCCGCGCAAAGCTACACGAGGGCTATCTGCGCTAGCCGTTCCTACTTCAGCAGTGTAAGACTAGAGGAAAAGCAGCTAGTCACCACCACCCACCGCCAACTCTTGGGCTACTCTTTTACCAACGAATAGTGGGATTGAGCGTTACATTATAACACCCCCACGTCTGGGAGGGCAAGCATGTTTGGTGCGACCAGGATTCGAACCCGCGACCCTCGGATTACGAGTCGAACGCCTTAACACGCTTGGCCATGCCGGCCTATATTTCATTCACTGCGTATAACGTCTTACATAATTATTCATAAAGCTTTTCATTCTAAGTGAATTATTCGTATAACTTCTCTTAGAATTATATAATTAAAAATAATTAATAAATCAACGGAAATTAATTCATAGTGTTGAAGAACAAATGTTTGTTTGTGAATTTTATAGCAAATCCTCATCGGGTTATCTGCTGAGTCCACCGAGGGGAATCGAACCGCTGATTTTAGTATTGTCAAGTCTTAGACCTACTGCTGTACCACTGGAGGACGGAATAACAAACAGACGATCCGTTATATGTTTAATAAATGAATTAATACAAACTTCAAAACTGTATTAATCAATACGAACATGTAAGACGTTCATAAATTATTAACAAAGATAAATAAAGCTAATTTAATTCGTGTACGAAAGAAGACCGTTATTGTTTAAAACAATAAATATCCAGTTACAAAAATTTTCGTTTAAATGATGTCGCTACAAGCAAATTGTAAATTAATTTTACTGCATGAATTTGGAAACTGCTTGCAATAACAAAGAGAAAGCTAGAAACCTACACGTAATATTCAATATACGATTACGTAATGTATACCTGTCCAAACTTGGTTTATGGCTGCTTTTACGTGATGTGTAATTATTTTAACTTGATGATTAACTCATTTTACGTGATGTATATCTATTTTAAGTTGTTGTATAGTCGATTATGTGGTGTATTCCTGTTTTAAATTATGTATTATTTCTATGTAGCGCATCACTGTTTTGCTGTAGTTCACAGAAGTTTTACTGTTTTTTTTTTCTGTGGTCTATGGACGTTTTACCATTATATAACAGTTCGAAATAACATAGCTCTGACGTATTTGAAGAATCCTTATGGATTTTGCCAAAGACGAAAAAATGCTTAATAAATGGTTATCGAACTCAGATATGTAGATATATATAAACATCAATACTGTACTTAAGATTTTTGTAAATCCACACAAGTCAGAGTCTGAGCTAGAAATAAAATATATAAAATTTCGGGCAAAACAAGTTGTACAGTCGTGTGATGTAACATGTCAACGATTAGGTGTATACCTAATGTACGAAACAATATTACAAATATTATAGTGTGATGTTACATAACAATAGTTAGGTGTATACCTAATGTATGAGACAATATTACAAATATTATAGTGTGATGTTACATGTCAATGATTAGGTGTATACCTAATGTATGAGACAATATTACAAATATTATAGTGTGATGTAACATGGTAACGATTCGGTGTATACCTAATGTACGAGACAATATTACAAATATTATAGTGTGATGTAACATGGCAACGATTCGGTGTATACCTAATGTACGAAACAATATTACAAATATTATAGTGTGATGTAACATGGCAACGATTAGGTGTATACCTAATGTACGAGACAATATTACAAATATTATAGTGTGATGTAACATGGCAACGATTAGGTGTATACCTAATGTACGAGACAATATTACAAATATTATAGTGTGATGTTACATGGTAACGATTAGGTGTATACCTAATGTACGAAACAATATTACAAATATTATAGTGTGATGTTACATGGCAATGATTAGGTGTATACCTAATGTACGAGACAATATTACAAATATTATAGTGTGATGTAACATGGCAACGATTAGGTGTATACCTAATGTACGAAACAATATTACAAATATTATAGTGTGATGTAACATGGCAACGATTAGGTGTATACCTAATGTACGAAACAATATTACAAATATTATAGTGTGATGTAACATGGCAACGATTAGGTGTATACCTAATGTACGAAACAATATTACAAATATTATAGTGTGATGTTACATGGCAATGATTAGGTGTATACCTAATGTACGAGACAATATCACAAATATTATAGTGTGATGTAACATGGTAACGATTCGGTGTATACCTAATGTACGAGACAATATTACAAATATTATAGTGTGATGTAACATGTCAATGATTAGGTGTATACCTAATGCACGAGACAATATCACAAATATTATAGTGTGATGTAACATGGTAACGATTCGGTGTATACCTAATGTACGAGACAATATTACAAATATTATAGTGTGATGTAACATGTCAATGATTAGGTGTATACCTAATGTACGAGACAATATCACAAATATTATAGTGTGATGTAACATGGTAACGATTCGGTGTATACCTAATGTATGAGACAATATTACAAATATTATAGTGTGATGTTACATGTCAATGATTAGGTGTATACCTAATGTACGAGACAATATTACAAATATTATAGTGTGATGTTACATGTCAATGATTAGGTGTATACCTAATGTATGAGACAATATTACAAATATTATAGTGTGATGTTACATGTCAATGATTAGGTGTATACCTAATGTACGAGACAATATTACAAATATTATAGTGTGATGTTACATGTCAATGGTTAGGTGTATACCTAATGTACGAGACAATATTACAAATATTATAGTGTGATGTTACATGTCAATGATTAGGTGTATACCTAATGTACGAGACAATATTACAAATATTATAGTGTGATGTTACATGTCAATGGTTAGGTGTATACCTAATGTACGAGACAATATCATAAATATTATAGTGTGATGTAACATGGTAACGATTCGGTGTATACCTAATGTATGAGACAATATTACAAATATTATAGTGTGATGTTACATGTCAATGATTAGGTGTATACCTAATGTACGAGACAATATTACAAATATTATAGTGTGATGTAACATATCAATGATTAGGTGTATACCTAATGTACGAGACAATATCACAAATATTATAGTGTGATGTAACATGGTAACGATTCGGTGTATACCTAATGTATGAGACAATATTACAAATATTATAGTGTGATGTTACATGTCAATGATTAGGTGTATACCTAATGTACGAGACAATATCACAAATATTATAGTGTGATGTTACATGTCAATGATTAGGTGTATACCTAATGTATGAGACAATATTACAAATATTATAGTGTGATGTAACATGTCAATGATTAGGTGTATACCTAATGTACGAGACAATATCACAAATATTATAGTGTGATGTAACATGGTAACGATTCGGTGTATACCTAATGTATGAGACAATATCACAAATATTATAGTGTGATGTAACATGGTAACGATTCGGTGTATACCTAATGTACGAGACAATATTACAAATATTATAGTGTGATGTAACATGTCAATGATTAGGTGTATACCTAATGTATGAGACAATATTACAAATATTATAGTGTGATGTTACATGTCAATGGTTAGGTGTATACCTAATGTACGAGACAATATCACAAATATTATAGTGTGATGTAACATGGTAACGATTCGGTGTATACCTAATGTATGAGACAATATTACAAATATTATAGTGTGATGTTACATGTCAATGATTAGGTGTATACCTAATGTACGAGACAATATTACAAATATTATAGTGTGATGTTACATGTCAATGATTAGGTGTATACCTAATGTATGAGACAATATTACAAATATTATAGTGTGATGTTACATGTCAATGATTAGGTGTATACCTAATGTACGAGACAATATTACAAATATTATAGTGTGATGTTACATGTCAATGGTTAGGTGTATACCTAATGTACGAGACAATATTACAAATATTATAGTGTGATGTTACATGTCAATGATTAGGTGTATACCTAATGTACGAGACAATATTACAAATATTATAGTGTGATGTTACATGTCAATGGTTAGGTGTATACCTAATGTACGAGACAATATCATAAATATTATAGTGTGATGTAACATGGTAACGATTCGGTGTATACCTAATGTATGAGACAATATTACAAATATTATAGTGTGATGTTACATGTCAATGATTAGGTGTATACCTAATGTACGAGACAATATTACAAATATTATAGTGTGATGTAACATGTCAATGATTAGGTGTATACCTAATGTATGAGACAATATTACAAATATTATAGTGTGATGTTACATGTCAATGGTTAGGTGTATACCTAATGTACGAGACAATATTACAAATATTATAGTGTGATGTTACATGTCAATGATTAGGTGTATACCTAATGTACGAGACAATATTACAAATATTATAGTGTGATGTAACATGTCAATGATTAGGTGTATACCTAATGCACGAGACAATATCACAAATATTATAGTGTGATGTAACATGGTAACGATTCGGTGTATACCTAATGCACGAGACAATATCACAAATATTATAGTGTGATGTAACATGGTAACGATTCGGTGTATACCTAATGTACGAGACAATATCATAAATATTATAGTGTGATGTAACATGGTAACGATTCGGTGTATACCTAATGTACGAGACAATATTACAAATATTATAGTGTGATGTAACATGTCAATGATTAGGTGTATACCTAATGTATGAGACAATATCACAAATATTGTAGTATGATGTAGCATGGCAATGATTAGGTGTATACCTGATATATTAGCCAAAATCACGGATATTGTTGTCTAACCATGTAAAGTAATGATAAATAAGTTACGTAACAAAAGAAAATCCTAAGTAATATTATATTATTTAGTAAGCTGAGGACAAAGAGTATGTATACATACATCATCTCAGACACATACATACATACCTAATACTAAGTGACCAATTTCTCTAATGCTTCAGACAAAGTATTAACTGTCGACAAGAGTTTCCGACACGTATGCCACATTTATTTTAATTAACCAAATTTTTATGGTGAAAACAAAATATGTAAGCACACGAGAAACACGTCACTATCGGCTTGGCACAGCCGTCTTATTCTACATTCTTCTGGCGTTCTGCACTCCAATATATTGTTTGAAAAAATGCTTGGTCCCTAATGTAATGTATTGACTACTTTCCTGATATATGAAGAATAGTTTGCGTGCAGCCATTTTTAAACTTAAGAGATTTTCAGTCGCCCCCTTTCTATTTCTTTTCGAAATTACGTTAGTATTCAAGTGAACGAAGCTGTGTTATTACAGGACTTCAGAAGCGTTAACGAAACGACTGATCTCCAGGGGGAGCAGTTTGAAAATAACAGCATCACTAATAGGATTGACAAAAGGAACACCTCTCCTTCTTTTGCATAAATCACAAGAGAAACACCTTGGAAATTTAAACTACCTCGCCCACTCCCTATAATTAAACTGCGATTACTGTAATACGGTAACGTTTTCGGCCATTAACGTCCTCCAGTAATACCACGTACTTACGTATGGACTAAAGGATCGCATTATTAAATTCTCGAACTCCATCTGTTACCAAAAAATACACGTGTGTACGAAATACAGGGCAGAAAATACATTTTTCAACTTGAATAAAAACGAAGATCTATCTGTACGTTAATGGACATAATACCTAAAAATTCTTTTGTGTATTTCTACTTAGATTCTCTAATCTATCCCCTTGTACATGGACTTGTTTATAGGTTCATCTAGCCTTAGAACAATCCCACTATACACACGTATATTTATATACACACATTTCTATACAGATTAGCCTGTTCTTTAACCTATCGAACTATACTTAATTTTCTATGTAGGTTTATATGTATATAATTAAGATTTTTGCATCATATACGCACGTACATGTATACGTATTCATTTTAAGTTGAAAGAGATTTAACGTGTGTACCAGAGGTTATGTCATACACTTCGTTCGGCTTTACATGTTTTACTCTTCTTTCCTGCCTTTTAGAAACAAATTTTAACTGTAATTTGGTTAGAAACAGTTTCTGAAGCACAGCCTTAGCGGGAACTAATTGCCCTTGATAAAACGACGTTCTAGCTCGTGTTGCCCTTCGATCGACTTCCACCATCGTCGATCATGCTGAGCCATGATTGGGCATTATTTCCCGACATGCAATTTTCTTTTGGACAACTTATATGTATACATTTTACATACATAAGCTTCGAAGATCACCTTAGTGTAAGCCATAAGCACAAAAGTACATTGAAATTACGTCAGAAGAATTGACGGCTGACTGATAGGACGAAATTAAGATGATTTCAATGATTTTGGTAGCCTGTGATTTCGATGTGCGACTGAAGGCTAGTGAATATTTGGATTGTAAACCTTGTTGCCTTCAAATCTTCTTTTGTTCTTCTGTTGAATGAACCACAAAATATCCAGAAACATCATAATTACTTTTAGGGTCGGAAGGTTCGTTTCCGCAACAGTACTCTTAACTTTGTGGATGAGGCCATTGTTTCGGATTGACTTACAAAGTAGTTTCAGAACCCCCTAGCTGCCATAAATGGGGAACAATGAAGGAGTCTTTTAAATCTTGTGTTTGACGGTGCAGAATCTTTTAAAATCTTGCTACAGGAACAATTTCCCTCGAAAAGTTTTGTGATTTATCCTTCCAACCAATCTATTTTTTAACGCAGTCTTCCGAACAATCTATTATGGATGCAGTCTCCCAACCAATCTATTTTCGCCACATTGCACTGTGTAAAGGTCGGGAAGTCCCCTCGTGAGACAAATGTATAAGTGTCAAATATGACACTCGTGGCGCCACTGGTTACCCATTACTATATTAGCCTCTACAAATCGATCCTGTAAAAGTGCGATCATGTGTTTGAATAATCATTGACATAGCGATCTGTTGGACAAGATTAAGCTGTATTACTTATACAGCTTAGTCGAATATTTCATCCTAAACCGTCGAAAACTATGCTTTTAGTTTACCTCTATTAGCTGCTAAAGTTTAGCGTCCATCGGTCAGCTGTGACTTCTTATGTTCTTGTTTATCCGTTTTGTAAAATTGAATAGAGTAGAGTATATGTGTTAATTATACCATTCTGGCTTATTCGATATATTCTACAGTTCCTGAAATACAGGTTATGTGTTTGTTTTCAATTTCGCGCAAAGCTACTCGAGGGCTACATGCACTAGCCGTCCCTAATTTCTCAGCGTAAGACTAGAGAGAAAGCAACTAGTCATCACCACCCACCACCGCAAACTCTTGGGCTACTCTTTTACCAACGAATAGTGGGATTGACCGGCTGATAGGGCGAGCATGTTTGGTGTGACGGAGATTCGAACTCGCGATTCTCGGATTACCATTTAGCCATGCCGGGCCAAGGAGAAAGCTATTTAACCACCAAACTGCTCTGTACTCGTCTCTGAAGTATTTCAAAAGGGAAATATGTATCTTCTAAAACATAATATATTGATTTAATATCTTAACTTGTGGTTTATTCTGCCCAATTGATGAGACACTATCAGTTTAATAAAACTGAACTGTAGAAAAATTAATAGCTTTTATTAAGAATAAGATATAACAAGCTCGATAATTACAAATAATTATCTGAAGTTAAGCACAAAGTTATATAATGAGCTGTCTGTGCTCTGCCCACAGCGGGTATCAAAACCCTATTTCCAGCTTTTTTAAGCCCGCTAACATACCTTTATGCCACTTGGGGGAATTTTCAAAGATACTTCGTTACAATGAACTAGATAATTCTCAAACTAAAATATAATATTCATTATGTTGTATTATTTGCGCACTGTTTACTGCCTTAATATTGCTATAGTTGTTTCATACTTTCAGCAATTCATGTTCTACACGTATCTTTCAGGATGAACGAAAGTAAGCACGAGCTAAAGACACGTGTGTGTCACGTGTAAATGTGCTACTTACTGTATTGAGTTTTAATTTCACAAAGACAAACAACAGGAAATTTCGTGCACATTGGTTGCAGAAAAGTTTTAGATTTGACGCGAAAAACAAAACAACATTATTTAGTTAAAACATTGACAATATATATGTACACCGCGAAACTTTAGGCCTAGACTACAATCTTTCATCAACGTTTCGAGTCAAAGTGAGACCTGAATAAATAAAATTTCAAAAAATAAAACAAAAAGCGCAACGTTAGATATTACATTACGAAGAAACAAAAAAGTAAACATAAAGAACACTCTCAGGACTTGAACGCTTCAGAGGTGTAAAAACGAAGCGAACTTTATAATGACGTTTTACCACAAGAGTTTCCCCTCAGATAGCTGAGTCCACCGAGGGGAATCGAACCGCTGATTTTAGCATTGTAAATCCGTAGACTTACAGCTATACGAGCGGGGTACTACCGTAAGACAACTAGATCACCATACGTTTGTTTGTTTTTTGAACTTTGCGCAAAGCTACATGAGGGTTATCTGCGCTAGCCGTCCCTAATTTAGCAGTGTAAGACAGCTAGAGAAGGCAGCTAGTCATGGCCACCCACCGCCAACTCTTGGGCTACTATTTTAGGAACGAATAGTGGGTTTGACCGTCAAATTATAACGACCCACGGCTGAAAGGGCGAGCATGTTTGGTGCGACCCTCGGATTACGAGTTGAACGCCTTAACCCACCTGGCCATGCCGGGCCTATCACCATATGTTTACATGGTATTTCCCAGAGCAGTGTTTCCCAAGTATGATTTTTTTTACACGGTATTTCTTCAAACTTTCCAAAATTTAAGTGCTTACATAGTATTTCTTGGAGCAGTGCAGTCCACATAGTAAGATCATACCTTTAAAAAGCGTCAGAAGCGCCGAAGAATCATTAAGATAATAATATTTACGATAGGCCTACCTTTCTACGTTTTAATGTGATAAATGCACTAAAATTTGTGAACATAGTCTTATAATGGTAGGTACAAGACATAGTTAGCTTTAACCTTGGGCCAAGTTCCATATTTATCTTCATTATGTATTTGTATTTCAGTGTCGTAACTGATGAAAATCTCGTCTCGTAAATGGTCACAGAGAACGACCTGCTTTGTCTGCAATTTCGGAGAGGCGTTGTTATTTTAAATACACGAAACTCCCAAGTATAGAACACGTTTTCTCACTTTAACTTTTAAACCTCATAATATAAAGTTGTAGATTTTCTCCATGTAGTTCACATATATTATTCCTTTTTTTATGTATCTGAATTTTTAAGGGTTTTAGGGGTCGAATTTGCCTCGGGATCTACAATCTTTTCTGTCCATGATTATAAAATATTTGAACGGACATTTTCAAGAGAATACATGGACCACAGTTTGGAATCCTCTGTCTTAGAGGATTAACAGCACTGTTATAAATAATTATGGAAGGTTTGTTTGTTTGTTTGTTTTTTGAATTTCGCACAAAGCTACTCGAGGGCTATCTGTGCTAGCCGTCCCTAATTTAGCAATGTAAGACTAGAGGGAAGGCAGCTAGTCATCACCACCCACCGCCAACTCTTGGGCTACTCTTTTACCAAAGAATAGTGGGATTGACCGTCACGTTATAACGCCCCCACGGCTGAAAGGGCGAGCATGTTTGGCGCGACGGGGATGCGAACCCGCGACCCTCGGATTACGAATCGCACGCCTTAACACGCTTGGCCATGCCGGGCCCGCATTATGGAAGAGAAATACCTTTAAACATAAATATGTTCAATTACAAATCATAGATAAACTTATAATCGAAATACAATAGAAAATCGAATATTTGGGTGTTTCTACGCATTGGAAAGACAATAAGACGATCAGGAGAAAGACTTCGCAAATTTCCGCGTCTCGTTTGAGAGGGTAACAAAGAATACCTTGTCCAAAGACACTTCAACTGTCCCACCCACAACGGTACTGAGGACATAAGAGTGTTAGTGTTAACTCATGCCTTAAATGAAGGTTTACAACGAATACTGACTTATTTCAGTATAATTGAGTGTATTGTTGATTAGTAATATATATATATATATGTGTGTGTGTGTGTAAAGGGGTGTATCACAATATTTTACTATCTATATATATTGTTAATATTTATCACACGTCCCCCTCTAGTACAGCGGTATGTCTCCGGATTCACAACCCTAAAATCAGGGGTTCGATGGGCCCGATGTGGCTTTGCTATAAAAAAAACACACACTTTATCACATGGGTTTAGTTTAATATTCCTTTTTGTATTTTTGCGCGTATTTTTTATCGTGAATCATACCACACGTCGTCCGTTTCAGTTGCTTGAAACGTTGTTTTTAAATTCAGTAACATTTTATCTTTCTTTAAAGAGCGTGTTTGGTAGTACCTCTTTTGTGTAATCAGAAAGTCACTGTCTGTTTGGGTTTCATCTGTATTTTTTTGATCCAGGTATCATTTCATAACAATTCCTACATACTTGGGAATCCTGTCTTGATGGAAATTAATCCCATGTGTTTTTTTTTTTTTTCGTATAGCAAAGCCACAAAGGGCTATATGCTCAGCCCACCGAGGGGAATCGAATCCCTGATTTTAGCGTTGTAAATCCGGAGACATACCTCTGTACTAGCGGGAGACGAAATTAATCCCAATCCAAAATAATTCAATCCAGACAGAATAGCATAATTAATATGTACATTTGTTTGTAATTTTCAAACAAACAAACAAATGTACATAATTGATTATTTGTTACATTTGTTGCACCCTGGCTCCTCACAGATACATTTGTTTGTAATTGTCATGAGTGAGGGAAAAATAAGTGTTTTGTAGATCTCTAGAACCACTCACTAAGATAAAATCCATTTCTACATTAATTCACTGTCTCACACTTTGAAAATTATACTGTTTTCTACCTTGCCATTTAACAAACTACTGATGATCGTTCACAAACATATTGAATTTAAGTAAAGATCTCTCTCCTACTATATTTTTTCTCATCACAGTGTTTCAAGTTTGATGTAGCTCTCTCCTACTTCATATTTTCTCATCACATTGCTTCAAGTTTGATGTAGCTCTCTCCTACTTCATATTTTCTCATCACATTGTTTCAAGTTTGATGTAGCTCTCTCCTACTATATTTTTGCTCATCCCATTGTTTCAAGTTTGATGTAGCTCTCTCCTATTTCATATATTCTCATCACATTGTTTCAAGTTTGATATAGCTCTTTCTTAATTCATCTTTTCTCATCCCATTGGTTCAAGTTTGATGTAACTCTCTCCTACTTCATATTTTTTCATCCCATTGTTTGACGTTTAATATCGCTCTCTCCTACTTGATATTTTCTCATCACATTGCTTCAAGTTTGATGTAGCTCTCTCCTACTTCATATTTTCTCATCACATTGTTTCAAGTTTGATGTAGCTCTCTCCTACTATATTTTTTCTCATCCCATTGTTTCAAGTTTGATGTAGCTCTCTCCTATTTCATATATTCTCATCACATTGTTTCAAGTTTGATATAGCTCTTTCTTAATTCATCTTTTCTCATCCCATTGGTTCAAGTTTGATGTAACTCTCTCCTATTTCATATTTTTTCATCCCATTGTTTGACGTTTGATATCGCTCTCTCCTACTTCATATTTTCTCATCCCATTGTTTGACATTTGATATCGCTCTCTCCTACTTCATATTTTCTCATCCCATTGTTTGAAGTTTGATGTAGCTCTCTCCTACTATATTTTTTCTCATCACATTGTTTCAAGTTTGATGTAGCTCTCTCCTACTTCATATTTTCTCATCACATTGTTTCAAGTTTGATGTAGCTTTCTCCTACTTCATATTTTCTCATCACATTGTTTCAAGTTTGATGTAACTCTCTCCTACTATATTTTTTCTCATCCCATTGTTTGACGTTTGATGTAGCCCTCTCCTACTTCATCTTTTCTCATCACATTGTTTCAAGTTTGATGTAGCTCTCTCCTACTATATTTTTTCATCACATTGTTTGACGTTTGATGTAGCTCTCTCCTACTTCATATATTCTCATCACATTGTTTCAAGTTTGATATAGCTCTTTCTTAATTCATCTTTTCTCATCCCATTGGTTCAAGTTTGATGTAACTCTCTCCTACTTCATATTTTTTCATCCCATTGTTTGACGTTTGATATCGCTCTCTCCTACTTCATATTTTCTCATCCCATTGTTTGAAGTTTGATACAGCTCTCTCCTACTTCATATATTCTCATCCCATTGTTTGAAGTTTGATGTAGCTCTCTCCTACTTCATCTTTTCTCATCACATTGTTTCAAGTTTGATGTAACTCTCTCCTACTTCATATTTTCTCATCACATTGTTTCAAGTTTGATGTAACTCTCTCCTACTTCATATTTTCTCATCACATTGTTTCAAGTTCGATGTAGCTCTCTCCTACTATATTTTTTCTCATCCCATTGTTTCAAGTTTGATGTAGCTCTCTTCTACTTCATCTTTTCTCATCACATTGTTTCAAGTTTGATGTAGCTCTCTCCTACTTCATCTTTTCTCATCACATTGTTTGACGTTTGATGTAACTCTCTCCTACTTCATATATTCTCATCCCATTGTTTGAAGTTTGATGTAGCTCTCTCCTACTTCATCTTTTCTCATCACATTGTTTCAAGTTTGATGTAGCTCTCTCCTACTTCATCTTTTGTCATCATATTGTTTGACGTTTGATGTAACTCTCTCCTACTTCATCTTTTCTCATCCCATTGTTTCAAGTTTGATGTAGCTCTCTCCTACTTCATATTTTCTCATCACATTGTTTCAAGATTGATGTAGCTCTCTCCTACTTCATATTTTTTCATCACATTGTTTCAAGTTTGATATAGCTCTTTCTTAATTCATCTTTTCTCATCCCATTGGTTCAAGTTTGATGTAACTCTCTCCTACTTCATATTTTTTCATCCCATTGTTTGACGTTTGATATCGCTCTCTCCTACTTCATATTTTCTCATCCCATTGTTTGAAGTTTGATACAGCTCTCTCCTACTTCATATTTTCTCATCACATTGTTTCAAGTTTGATGTAGCTCTCTCCTACTATATTTTTTCTCATCCCATTGTTTCAAGTTTGATGTAGCTCTCTCCTATTTCATATATTCTCATCACATTGTTTCAAGTTTGATATAGCTCTTTCTTAATTCATCTTTTCTCATCCCATTGGTTCAAGTTTGATGTAACTCTCTCCTATTTCATATTTTTTCATCCCATTGTTTGACGTTTGATATCGCTCTCTCCTACTTCATATTTTCTCATCCCATTGTTTGAAGTTTGATACAGCTCTCTCCTACTTCATATTTTTTCATCCCATTGTTTGACGTTTGATATCGCTCTCTCCTACTTCATATTTTTTCATCCCATTGTTTGACATTTGATATCGCTCTCTCCTACTTCATATTTTCTCATCCCATTGTTTGAAGTTTGATGTAGCTCTCTCCTACTATATTTTTTCTCATCACATTGTTTCAAGTTTGATGTAACTCTCTCCTACTTCATATTTTCTCATCACATTGTTTCAAGTTCGATGTAGCTCTCTCCTACTATATTTTTTCTCATCCCATTGTTTCAAGTTTGATGTAGCTCTCTTCTACTTCATCTTTTCTCATCACATTGTTTCAAGTTTGATGTAGCTCTCTCCTACTTCATCTTTTCTCATCACATTGTTTGACGTTTGATGTAACTCCCTCCTACTTCATCTTTTCTCATCTCATTGTTTCAAGTTTGATGTAACTCTCTCCTACTTCATCTTTACTCATCACATTGTTTCAAGTTTGATGTAGCTCTCTCCTACTTCATCTTTTCTCATCACATTGTTTGACGTTTGATGTAACTCTCTCCTACTTAATCTTTTCTCATCCCATTGTTTCAAGTTTGATGTAACTCTCTCCTACTTCATCTTTACTCATCACATTGTTTGACGTTTGATGTAACTCTCTCCTACTTCATCTTTTCTCATCACACTGTTACAAGTTTGATGTAGCTCTCTCCTACTTCCATTTTTCTCATCCCATTGTTTCAAGTTTGATGTAGCTCTCTCCTACTTCATATTTTCTCATCACATTGTTTCAAGATTGATGTAGCTCTCTCCTACTTCATATTTTTTCATCACATTGTTTCAAGTTTGATGTAGCTCTCTCCTACTTCATATTTTCTCATCCCATTGTTTCAAGTTTGATGTAGCTCTCTCCTACTTCATCTTTTCTCATCACATTGTTTCGAGTTTGATGTAGCTCTCTCCTACTTCATATTTTCTTATCACATTGTTTCAAGTTTGATATAGCTCTCTCCTACTTCATCTTTTCTCATCACATTGTTTCAAGTTTGATGTAGCTCTCTCCTACTTCATATTTTCTTATCACATTGTTTCAAGTTTGATGTAGCTCTCTCCTACTTCCATTTTTCTCATCACATTGTTTCAAGTTTGATGTAGCTCTCTCCTACTTCATATTTTCTCATCACATTGTTTCAAGATTGATGTAGCTCTCTCCTACTTCATATTTTTTCATCACATTGTTTCAAGTTTGATGTAGCTCTCTCCTACTTCATATTTTCTCATCCCATTGTTTCAAGTTTGATGTAGCTCTCTCCTACTTCATCTTTTCTCATCACATTGTTTCAAGTTTGATGTAGCTCTCTCCTACTTCATATTTTCTTATCACATTGTTTCAAGTTTGATATAGCTCTCTCCTACTTCATCTTTTCTCATCACATTGTTTCAAGTTTGATGTAGCTCTCTCCTACTTCATATTTTCTTATCACATTGTTTCAAGTTTGATGTAGCTCTCTCCTACTTCCATTTTTCTCATCACATTGTTTCAAGTTTGATGTAGCTCTCTCCTACTTCATATTTTCTCATCACATTGTTTCAAGATTGATGTAGCTCTCTCCTACTTCATATTTTTTCATCACATTGTTTCAAGTTTGATGTAGCTCTCTCCTACTTCACATTTTCTCATCCCATTGTTTCAAGTTTGATGTAGCTTTCTCCTACTTCATCTTTTCTCATCACATTGTTTCAAGTTTGATGTAGCTCTCTCCTACTTCATATTTTCTTATCACATTGTTTCAAGTTTGATATAGCTCTCTCCTACTTCATCTTTTCTCATCACATTGTTTCAAGTTTGATGTAGCTCTCTCCTACTTCATATTTTCTTATCACATTGTTTCAAGTTTGATGTAGCTCTCTCCGACTTCATATTTTCTCATCCCATTGTTTGAAGTTTGATGCCCATTTTAGGTTACAGTTTGACTGTGTCTCCTAATCAGTATTTTACGTGTATCTGACGGTTTAGTAGTAACATTCATACCGTATCTACAACAAGGTAATTTGTAAAATCTTCGCTGGATACCCCTCATTATCTAGCATCAGTTTTATTATCGCAATAGACAGGGACGGTCTTAGTAATTCTGTAGCTCCGAACAGAATTAAGCAAACAGGGTCTCACAATGATAAGAAAACTCAGAACTAGATTAAAAAGCACAGCATCGGGGGCTCTTCCATGTGTGGGGCCTCTGGCAATTGCCCAGTTTGCTCAATAGGTATGACTGTCTATTTTAATAGATATACTAAATGTAAAAATCCCAAAGAAACTTGCATCTTCTGTTATCAATAGTACTAGTTCCACGCAGCACTTTCTTCATAGTTTCCATGATTGTTTATATTATAGCCATTGATAAAGTAAGTCTTCACCGTGTTACTGTACTCTGACGCAAGTCATCTTCATACAATAGAGGGAGGGTAACAAGTCACACAATATGCTTCATTTTATGTCCATTTAGTCATACTTTAGACTCAAATTTACAAAGAATAACCTTGAGAAATTCAACCAATAAGTTTCGCGTTCAGTGACTCAAGAAATTGAGTCTGTTTTTCTTCAAATTGATGTTCCAGAAAAGAATATTTCCAATTTCTGCCCAAAGAAAAAAAATCCCGCCTATTATTTCAGTGATATGCTATATAAAAAGCACCATGGTTTACCGATGTACTTTACTGGAAGATGTAGTACATTGTGCTGGCTACAGAACAACATCAGTGACTCAAAACAATTTTGATCGGTTCCTTCACTCGAGTGAGTTTAACAGTTTGTTGAATTCTGCTCAGGAAAAAAAAAATCTGGCACGTTACAATAGCATCTATATTTGGTACGACAGCATTACTATTGGTTCTATCAATTTTCTTGAAGGACTGCGTAGAATGTGGAAAAATATTTGACTTCTTTTCTACTCATTCAAGCTTTCCAACCACCATAGAACAATTGTTTCTTTGCGACATTCCTTCCGTTGAAGCTTTTCTCACTGTTGTTTGTGCAAACTTATGGTGTGGCACGAATAACTTGTTGCCATGGTAACTATGAGTGAGCTGTTGCAGGAACAATAAGGAGAGAACTGTGTATGGATGAGGAATTACTAGACGTGAAAATCCACCACGTTGTCCACCTCTCCGTAAAATGTAAAATATCGAGGTAATTTCTGAAAATACCTTTTAAAGTGAATCAACAGAAGTTCGAAATTGTTTGCTTTTGTTTCCTTTTATCCACTGTGTTCATTGTGGGGAATCGAACCTCTGATTTTAGCGTTCAAACATTTTAACTTGCCACTGTCCCACCGACATACGAACTGCACGTAAAGAAATGGTCTCACTTTAGAGTCAGATGATTATATAGGGGTTAAACGACAGAGCTTTAAACGAAGAAATGTCCGGCATGGCCAAGCGTGTTAAGGCGTGCGACTCGTAATCTGAGGGTCGCGGGTTCGCATCCCCGTCGCGCTAAACATGCTCGCCATTTCAGCCGTGGGGCCGTTATAATGTGACGGTCAATCCCACTATTCGTTGGTAAAAGAGTAGCCCAAGAGTTGGAGGTGGGTGGTGATGACTAGCTGCCTTCCCTCTAGCCTTACACTGCTAAATTAGAGACGGCTAGCACAGATAGCCCTCGAGTAGCTTTGCACGAAATTCAAAAAAAAAAAATTGTTGAATATGAGTGAAAGATAAGGGAGACATTTAGTTATACGATACATTAAAAAAACTGGTTTCGTAACATAAAACATAACAAACATTTACGTACTTTGTGTTTCGTCAATCTGGGTTCCTTCAAAGGCAGCTAAGCCTTTTTCTTTTTTTACATTTCTGATGTCACTCGCTGTAAACTCCATTATTGCAACATGTTTACCAGTAATAACAGGCATACTGTGTTACGTAAACTTATGAAGAGTGTTACAGACAAATATCTAGGTGCTTAATGCAAATCCTGTTTTACTGGATGATCATAATAAAGGATTAATTTAAGTGTCCGAAACACAGATAGGGAATGTAGAAATCTATACAAAACGGTAGACAGACAAAGATACAGGGAGTTAAGATTCCATTAGTGGTCCTAAAGGAATGACAAATAGAATAATTCTGTTAGACAAGTAAATGAACGTTATTTTAATAAGATGTACGAAAATTTTACTGACAATTTAGGAGTAAACTGGATTGAACGAAAAATACCTCTTGTAGAAAAACGAAGGACGAAGATTTGAAAGTCTTCCATCTTTCGTCATCAAGACCAAGACGTCCAGTAACTGGTGTGTTACGTAAAGTAAAACTAAAATTTATAACAAATAAACATCTATCTGCTTTATGTTTCGCAAACTGGATTTCTTCAAAAGCAACTAAGCCTTTTCTTTCCGCATTTGTCATCTCACCTGCTATGAACTGCAACATCACTCCAACATTAGTATTTCCACGAAGAGGAAAGACTTTCGAAATGTCTTTACCTACACGTGTGTTTTCTTATAACAAGCAGGGCCCAGCATGGGCTGATAGTGAGGGCGCTCGACTCATCATCTGAAGGCCGCGGGTTCTAATCCTCATCACAACAAACATGCTCACTTTTTCAGCTATATGGGCGTTATAACGCGACCGTCAATCCCACAATTCGTCAGTAAAAAATTGCCCAAGAGTTGGCGGTAGACGGTGATGACAGCTGCCTCTCCTCCAGTCCCACACTGCTAAATTAAAGCGGATAGCGTAGATAGCTCTCGTGTCGCTTTGCGCGAAAATTCAATAACAAACAAACCTACAATAGGCAGTTGCCGTCCATGCTAGTTTACTCACCATGAAACCTCTGTCTAAACAGACTCTGAAAGTACATTGAGAGGACTATTTTAAAAATGTCTTATCGTAATTTCGGTATTTCACACTTAACAAAAGACACCTAACATTGGCGAAACATAATCATTTCCATCACTGTAAAAGGACTTAGAGTTTATATCCTAACCTGTGTTGTTGATTCCGTGTGGCCGGATTCGGCTGTCGTAACGTCCGGGTCCAATGATACTGTCCAAAACTCGTTTTTCGATATGTCTGTAGTTGGCTTTTTCACTAGTAAAGATAAAGAAAGAAATCTCTTAAAAATAGTTACGGTAGACGCACTATTTGGACGTTTCATGAAAAGTGTTCTTCATATGACAGTACAGGTAACACTGAGCTACGTTCTTAACGTTAGTTCTTTAGTTTTAAAATGCTCATAAAATGTTAAAAGGATCGCGGATTTGAATCCCCGTCACACAAAACGTGCTCGTCCTTTCAGCCGTGGGAGCGTTAAAAAGTTAAGATCAATCCCACTATTCGTTGGTAAATGAGTAGCACAAGAGTTGGCTGTAAGTGGTGATGACTAGCTGCTTTCTCTCTAGTCTTAGATTGCTTAATTAGGGATGGCTAACGCGGGTAGCTCTCGTGTAGCTTTACGCAAAATTCAAAGAGAAACAAACAAGCACATGTAAACATATGGGATTCTTTGTTATATTGAGCTCCACATTTGTTAGCGTTCCCAGTCGCATCAAACATGCTCGCTCTTTCAACTGTGGAGGCTTTATAACTTGACGGTAAATCCCACTATCCGTCAATAAAAGAGTCATCCAAGAGTTGGCGGTGGGTGGTGATGACTAGCTGCCTTCCCTCTAGTCTTACATTATTAAATTAGGAACGACTAACGCAGATAGCCCTCGTGTAGCTCTATACGAAATTAAAAAACAAATAAACAAATTGTTAGCGTTTGTTGTAGACTTTATTTTCATCATAACTAACCTTATATCAAATATTATGAACGTATTTTGTTCGCGTGTATCAATAAACAAGTTGTATTAATCTGTTGATAATTAATAAAAATTGTATCTCGTGCTCTCGGTATTTAACAATAATTTAGGAGTTTCAACTGCCGAAAAAGAATAATACACGTCAAGAAATAATGGGGAAGAAGCAATAACTGGATTTGTTTCCTTGTTCATTCGATACTCAGCTGAAGTGAATTCCCTCGAGTCAACTTGGGTGACAGAGATTTTCTCTGGCCAACAAAACCCCGAGTTTTCGAATTCACTGTATTCAACGAATTCAGAATGAAAGTGGGTAGATTAAAGCTCCGATTCTGTCGACAAGCAAATCCAAATTAAATGCAGTCTTTTCCTCCCTACAAAGAACGGATAAAATAACTTACAAGCTGATAAAAAGATTAAAATCCCTGTCGTTAATCTCACCGGGAAATTTGTCTGTTTATAATGAATTCCCATGATTCTCAGAAGATCGCGCACCAGTGTGGTTTGATCAAGGCTCTTCGCTTAGTTTCACCAAATTTAAACTTAGGTATCTATATAATAAAATGGTTTCCAAAAATGATTAAACATACAACAGCTATCTGAACTTGTTTAGGTCTGAAACTTCAGACAAAGATTAGAAAGTTTGTTTATGACATTACTCTAGGAAACAGTGATTAAGCGAGACTCAGTTTGTTGTTCGTGACTGCTACTAGAAGAGTTTGTTAGAAGATATAGAATGGAACACAAAATATTGTTCTGTAAACAATATTTAGTGTGGGAATGGTTTCATAGTTGCAATATAAAATCAAACAATCATGATATAACGTGTCCCTACTCTTTTCAATTTTTAAACTTAAATTCACATTTTATTATCATAATAAATGCTTAAGATTTCAACCACTAGGTGGCTCCTTTCGTAATGACGAGAACCCACTTGAAGTTACGTATTCTCAAGACTGTTGGTATGGGCATTAAAACTTTAATTAAAATAAAGTGCAGAATAATGTTTCGACCTTCATTTTTTGTTCACCTGAAGATGACCTAAGAAGGCTGAAACGTTGTTCTGTACTTTATTTTAATGGGTGGCTCCCTGTTATTCGATTTAAATTTGTTAATGGTTTGATATTTGTGTATGTGTGTGTGTGTTATAGCAAAGCCACGTTGGGCTATCTGCTGAGTCCACCGAGGAAAATCGAACCACTGATTTTAGCGTTGTAATCCCGTAGACTTACCACTGTACCAGCGGGGGATATATTTGTCAATGGATGATGGCCTTAATGGATATTTAGAACAGTCACTTTTCAGTTGTCATTGATTGCTTTATATTAATTACGTTGCGGTTCTCTAAACTAACTTCTCATGATGGAACAGTAGCATATCTCCGGACTCGCAACCCTAAAAATCCATGGTTCGATTTCCCAGGTGGACACAACAGACAGCCCAATGTGATTTCACAATGAAACAAAGAAACCAAACCAAATCTAAATTAAGTTATTCACGTGTTTCTAGTCTGCATGAAACCACAAATACGAAACAGTTAGTGAGAAATATTATTAACACGCATAATATGTATAATCGTATATAAACCATAACTCTAAAATATGCTCTAGATAAACAAATATTTACTTTTATGACAAAATGTAACCTTTGCGAGATGCTATTAGATGGTCATTATTTCTACACGTCAGAACAGCGAAAAAGTCAAAGTATCCGCGGAGTTACAAGCGCGAGAAAACACCCTACCGATATATACTAACCTAATAAATAAACCAGTTGCTTTATTTACAACAGACTACTGATACTGCAAAAAAACGCATTTCAAGTCTTGAATATGACGAATGTTTCTCTTCTGTAACTTTTACTCTAATTGCATCATTTTTTAGACAAAACCAACAACATTATTTTATTATGTTGTTGAATTAAGCACACAGCTACATAATGGGCTATCTGTACTCTGCCCACCACGGGTATTGAAACCCAGTTTTTAGCGTTGTAAGTCCGCAGACATGCCGCTGAGCCACTTTGGGGCTTATTATGTTCAAGGTCGCTCTCATAATTAATACGCAACTACTTTATTAGCTATGTTTGGTTATTATTACAAGATGGATTTTGGTAATTACTGATACTTAGCTGTTGGTTTGTTTTTTATTTCTTCTGAGCTTCTCGACTACGTATGACTCAGCAAGTGACACGAGACTCCGATGGTCCCCCAGTCTCTATTGACAACAATGTAATGATAGCTCCCGGGGGTGAAACTGAGCTATTAGTCATGCTGGCATAGGTTGATTGCTCACTCGAGTGTAAAACACGCGATTCAGTTCCATTCCCTTTTCTCTCTGCGACTTCATCAATGGAAGCGTTTTTCCTTTTGTCTCGGTTTGGCCACAACTCTACTGTCTCGTTGGAAGGTATCAATCTTGTGATAAATGCGCATTGTTTCAGAGCTTAAATTTAATCTAATCGCAAATCGCTCTCTCCACAGAATGGGGCTTTTTCTTAGCCTAACCAAATAAAATATGTTTTTTAAGGTATTCACTTCATCTATTCTGTGAAGGAATAAATACACAAACAGACGTTACCTCGCAGAGCTTAAGGTCTTAAACACCTTGGAAGGAGGAGGTGGATGCGTTTTACCTCTTCCACCGATAATTACACAATATTTATATGTTTGTTTGTGTGAAGTTAAGCACAAAGCTACACACAGTAGACTATCTGTGACATGTCCACGACGGGTATCGAAACTCGGTTTCTAGCGTTATAAATCTGCAGACATACTGATATGTATATAAACGAGTAATTTAAGGCCCGGCATGGCCAGGTGGGTTAAGGCGTTCGACACGTAATCTGAGGGTCGCGGGTTCGAATTCCCATCGCACCAAACATGCTCGTCCTTTCAGCCGTGGGGGTGTTATAATGTGACGGCCAATCCCACTATTCGTTGGTGAAAGAGTAGCCCAAGAGTTGGCGGTGGGTGGTGATGAGTAGCTGCCTTCCCTCTAGTCTTACACTGCTAAATTAGGGACGGCTAGCGCAGATTGCCCTCGAGTAGCTTTGCGCGAAATTCAAAACCAACCAAAACTTTCATGATGAGGTAAGCAAAATGTAACATTTTCTACCTTTTCAATTGGTTCAACTTAAACTCCAACTAAGTTATTACATTAAATGCTTGCAGTTACAAGCACTAGGTGGCTCTCGGTTTTTTTTTTATTAAAAATCTCTTAATAAAACGAAATTAATGTGTTTTCAGAATAATTAGTTTTCTATCAAATTATTTTTTCTCCAAATAATACCGACTTTATTTTTTTATTGTTTACTGTTTACGTTTAGCCTTTGCACGAAAAAATAAATATCTGTACTTTTAACAGTGCACTTTTTGTATAAGGTTTATATGCAGACTATTAGATAACTAGTAAATAAACACAGAAAGCTGATATTTTTAACTGAGGAAACAAAGCATAAAAATAAACTGGCTTTCAATGAAAATGACAAGGTTTTGAGACAATAATTGAAAAGGACAAACTTACCAAGCACACCTGGCGAGGAGCAAGAGAAACAGAAAAAGGCCTAGTGCACCGTCTGAATTTTTTCGCCACTTCATTCTTGTCTTACAGTATGGGAGAGTTTTATGGAAAACTTGTAGTTCCTGGAACACGGATAAACAAAAGGATTACAAGATGTTCGGATAAAAGGGTGTTCTATACTGTGGTTCGTTAACCAGTTTTACAAGGAATATATTTAATATTAATCCCTATGTAACATTTGTTGCCCAGCTAATTATGAGCGCCAACAGCAGTTTGAAGAGATTTAAAATTAGTTTCGAACCTACGCTTTATTACAGAACAATTCTGGTAATTATATACATAAATACATTGTGACCTAAACAATTATTCGTGTTAGGAGTAATTCCATATCACGTAACTTGTATTTTTCACTTGAATACATTATTGCATAAATTCAATGAAAATATGTAAATACTGTTCGAAAGTCCATAGGAAGGCCCGGCATGGCCAGGTGGTTAGGGAGCTTGACTCGCAATTTGAGAGTTGCGGGTTCGAATCCCAGTTTCGCCAAACATACTTGCTCTTTCAACCATGGGGGCGTTATAATGGGTCAATGAATCCCACTATTCCTTAGCAATGGCGATGACTAACTGCCTTCCTTCTAGTCCCTACACCACTAAATTAGGGACAACTAGCGCAGTTAGCCCTGGTGTAGCTTTGCGCGATGTCAAAAACAGACAAACACTAGTTACGAAAAGAGGGACTCTTTCTAATTACCTGTTACAAACTTAGTAATTTATGAATTTTCAATCCTTCTATTATTCAGTTTCTAATAATCTCTTTCATTAAAGTGTGAAGATTTGAAAATACACTTCTAAATTAATCATTATTTAGCAACAATAGGTTTAAGTTATTTTCGTTTTACTGACTTTATACGCGCAAGATGATAGCATATAGTTGTCTTCCATGCCTCAAAGTAAAACGTTACAACCATTATACTTTCGCACACGTGTGATAGTGAACTGTTGAAATTAACACAACTTTAGATATGCCAGCGAAAGAGATGGCTGAACCTAAACACCACTCGTGCGTAACGGAGAGCTTCGAGATAACAGTCTATGAGACGCTGTGACATCATACAATGACAGGTCACGTGACACCTGTATTATTGTGATGCTCAACTTTCAAATCATTAGTGTAACTAGGCTATGACAATTATAGTCATCAGAAATCCCTAACGTAACTCACGGTCGACTACTTCATCTGTAACGCACAGCTCAGAGAGCGGGAAGGCAGCGTCTTCTGTCACAAAACTGTCATTCTAAGGGCATTAAGGTCAGAAAGTAGTAAAGTTCGACCCAAATTAGTATTATTTACATAGTTTCGCCTATAAAAGACACAATAGCTATCATTAAATAGAAAATTTCTTAATCATTGTCAGTGTAGACAATCAATTGATCTTATGCAGTATTATTATTATGGATACATATATATTTCAGTAATACGGGGACTATTTTATCTAAGAATAAACTTGCATCATTAAATCGAAGAGCGTCCGTACAAGTAAGCTTTAACACGAGAATTATTGAATTTTTCAAACGCATTTACGAACCAAGCTACTTTTGACCTTGTTGGTTTCAAGAATCGTACAAGAAAAATGTAAGTAAATGTACCATCAATACTGCAATTAATTATAATTATAAAAATTACCGTTTGATTCCTTCTCCATATTATAACTTGAAACAAAAACTAAACACCCGTGATTTTCGATACGGTGCTGGAAGGAACACGGGTCGTGTATTGGGTAACGTCGTACTTATGTTTATGAATTTCGCGCAAAGCTACTCGAGGGCTATCTGCGCTAGCCGTCCCTAATCTAACAGTGTAAGACTAGAGGAAAGGCAGCTCGTCATCACCACCCACCGCCAACTCTTGGGCTACTCTTAGAAAAAGGAATTGTAGGATTGACCTGACATTATGACGCCCCCACGGCTGAAAAAGAAAGCATGTTTGGTGTGACACATATTCGAACCCGCGATTCTCAGATTACGAGGCGAGCGCCCTAACCTCCTGGCCATGCTGGACCTAAACATAAACACTTTAAGAATAAGAACAAAAAGGAAAAAAATAATAATTTTCACCAAGCATGGGGAAAAAAAATATATTGATGTGTTGTCTTAGTTTGCCTTAATAATCAAAGCCCAAATTAACCTACGTTGATCATAGATTACGTGGCCTGAGGAAAAGAAATCTCTTTTCAAATATTCTTGTGGTCAAAAATATTTTTTTAATGAGAGGAACCGAATATTATGATTACACAATAAACAAACAGTATTGTGTAGAAACAGATTATAATAACAGATGTTTATTTTAGGTTTTTTTGACGACGAAGGCACTTTTAAAAGCATCAGATTAACTGAAATCTGACAGAACCAGATTTTCTGATACGAAAAACGTTTCACGGATAGCGAGGTTAAATATCCCTTTGAATATATTACTTCCAGATAGTTTGAATGCCTGTATGAATAATTTACGAGCCAATGACCTGAATGTCTGTAAAAAGTCTCAGCAAATCTGTCTAAAAAGACTAATTTGTTGAGAATATGAACGTCCGTATGAATAATTTACATGCCAAAGACCTGAATGTCTGTGTGAAAAACGACTTATGGGTGTAAAAAGACTAATTTGCTGAGAATATGAACGTCCGTATGAATAATTTACATGCCAAAAACCTGAATGCCTGTGTGAAAAACGACTTATGGGTGTAAAAAGACTAATTTGCTGAGAATATGAACGTCCGTATGAATAATTTACATGCCAAAGACCTGAATGCCTGTGTGAAAAATGACTTATGTGTGCAAAAAGACCAATTTGCTGAGAAAATGAACGTCCGTATGAATAATTTACATGTCAAAGACCTGAATGCCTGTGTGAAAAACGACTTATGTGTGTAAAAAGACCAATTTGCTGAGAATGTGAACGTCCGTATGAATAGGTTTACATGTCTGCAGATTAACTTACAAATAATTTGAATATCTTTCTGGTGGACATATTTTAAATATGTTTTAATGTTTCTGAAAATCAAGAATACACCGACCAATGTTGTAAAAATTTTGTTTGTATGTTGTTGTTGTTGGTTCTGGAACACAGGTTTGTCTGAGGAGGTAATAATGTTAAAATGGAAAATAGTTTATGTTAGAAACCGTTATTTTGGCAAAAATAAATAAAACTCCGCACTGAACAAATAAACTTGCCTTCACTAATATTTGGTTAAATCGTTCGTTCGTTTTCGAAAAAGCCACGTTGGGATAACTGATTTAACCACCACGGGATTGATCGCTAAATTTTAGTATAGTAAATTCGCAAACTTACCTCTGTCTATTAAATGTATAAGTTACATGTAATAACATAACTTAACACATGGTACATTAAGCGTCGATACGGTATATGAAAACTTGAGTGCTAATGGTCTTTGTTACGTGTAATAGAGGCTTCACTACCTCTAAATATTAACATTGTTACACTTGCTGTTACCAGCGGGTAATGTGAGTGACCTTTGTTTATTCTACGACAGTGTTAGCATCTTTGCACATTAGTTTAGCCACAATTCATTATTTAATACATTGTCTACATATTTACATGATACATTACAGCGGATATCGGTTGATAATTTTGTTTCCAATGTGTCTCTATATTTACGAAACAAACTATACTAAATACTACATACCAGCTACTAGTTGGTTTTGGAATTTCGCACAAAGCTACTCGAGGGTTATCTGTGCTAGCCGTCCCTAATTTAGCAGTGTAAGACTAGAGGGAAGGCAGCTAGTCATAACCACCCACCGCCAACTCTTGGGCTACTCTTTTACCAACGAATAGTGGGATTGACCGTAATTTTATAACGCCCCCACGGCTGGGAGGGCGAGCATGTTTGGCGCGACTCGGGCGCGAACCCGCGACCCTCAGATTACGAAGCGCACGCCTTAACGCGCTAGGCCATGCCAGGCCGCCAGCTACGATCAATCTCTTCATACGTTATGTATATATATATATATATATACACTAAACAGAAGTATAATACTTAAATATCCAGAAATTCTCTATACATCTCGTCAAAACCGAGAAAACTGTACATTCATATCTAGAAAATATAAATAAAGACTGCCTTATTTTTTTGTTTTTGAATTTCGCGCAAAGCTATTCGAAGGCTATCAGAGTTTAATTTAGCAGTGGGAAGGCAGCTAGTCATCACCACCCACCGCCAGTTCCTGGGCTACCCTTTTACCAACGAAAGGGCGAGCATGTTTGGTGTGACGAGGATTCGAACCCACGATCCTCGGATTACGAGTCGAGTGCCTTAACCCCTTGGCCACGTCTGGTAGTATTTTTGGGGTACTTGTCCAAAACGATTTATGTACGAATAATCAGTTTAATTACTTTTTTGGAATCTGTTATTATAGAGTGCCGGCCCCAGACGTTTGTAAAAAGAGTGTCCTACCACAGACACTGGAGTGCGTAATAATCAAAGGGATACGTAAACCAAGGTATTATTCCAACAAAGGGAGTTGAAAACGTAAGACACGAGTTGTTAACCGGATAGAGACATAATGACAAGCATAACACGAACAGAAAAAAAGAAAAACACGAAAGAAAACGTAAGTACTCTTTGGTTAAATACTCATCTGAGTTCCCATATATTACCTCAGCAAAATGCCACACTTACAAAGACCCAAGATGCTTTAGTTGAAATGGGATAAAGGCGAGAGAAATTTCATTTCCTCTGTTCTTATCTTATCTAGACCAACTAGAAATAGAAGGAAACTCTGTTATTACTGACACTAAATAAATAAACCCACCCCAGCTATTAAACAGCTCGTGAAATGTATTTTTCTTGATTATCCTGTTTAGAAGAAGCTTATAATTTATTCCCTATTTATTAGATGCTGTATGAACATGATATTCTGTAGTTCCATAATGGAACCTTGACCATTTATTTCTGTCCTGCTGTGTATTTTGTCTCCTAAAAATGGTTGTTAAAGTCTGCTCCATTTTGATGTTGTTAATTGGCTGCGTTATTTTGAAGCTGATAAGTAGCTGCTTTTTTAAGTTGTTAATTGGCTGCTTTAATTTGAAGCTGATAAGTAGCTGCTTTATTTTTAAACTGTTAATTGGCTGCTTTCGTTTGAAGCTCAAAAATAAAAAAATATTAAAAGTTGAAGAATTAATTTAAGCAGAAAACAACAACATGTTATAACTATAAATTTCATTTACAACTTAAGATACGAATATAATTAACATTAAAATTCCTCTAGAAAATTCATAGTTTTAAGGTTATATTTATTTCAATTTCTTTTTAATAATTAAGGGCCTGGCATGGCCAAGCGTAAGGCGTGCGACTCGTGATCCGAGGGTCGCGAGTTCGCGCCCGCGTCGCGCTAAACATGCTCGCCCTCCCAGCCGTGGGGGTGTATAATGTGACGGTCAATCCCACTTTTCGTTGGTAAAAGAGTAGCCCAAGAGTTGGCGGTGGGTGGTGATGACTAGCTGCCTTCCCTCTAGTCTTACACTGCTAAATTAGGGACGGCTAGCACAGATAGCCCTCGAGTAGCTTTGTGCGAAATTCCAAAAAACAAACAAACAATTTAATAATTAAAAAATTTCAAACTTAAAATTCCATTATTGATACAGTGTCGTGCGAAGTTCAATCTAGTAATCGTTTGATAAATAAAGCAAGAAAAAACAAAGCTGAAATTGGCCTCTTCTGCTACTTTATATTTATTTCATCCTCGGAAACTAAAACCAAAGAACTTTCATTCAATACGAATGCATGCACCTGATACCAACGTGAAAGAAATATACTGCAACGTTGCTCTATTTCACTGACGAACAAAGTAAGTTTAAACTCCGAAACGCTTGGTCCCGAAGCCAGTCAATAAGTCTCTTCTACTCCTAACCAAAACGGATTTTCGTGTCTGAAGCTTCCCAAGAACTGCCCGGTCCAGATGAAAGCGACTCGAGTAATCGATTTCGCGAGAACGCAAGGCTACAATCAGTGGCGGTATTACAAAGGAACAGGAAAGTTATTGTGAAAGACTTCTGGTACACAAGCAGTTGTGTCGCTTGGGGCGGTGAGACAGAAATAAGTAGTGAACGTTACGTTGGTATAAATGCTAGCGTCAAACACGTCTTAAAGCAAGCCAATTGTTTAGGAACATTTTTCTCGGATACACACTGTAAGCTTGTTAGAAATTATTATTTATTACTTGAAAAATGTTTTTTTTTCTTAACATTTTGGCAAAAGATATCTAAAATCTTACCTTTAAAAATGTTAAGTTTTAAACCGTAAAACACACTATAATTTATTGGACTACGTATCATTCATGTACTTCAGTTATACAACTGGTAATACCTAAGTATCAAACCGTTAAGTTACTTGTATTCAATGAGGAAGTTCATAAACAAATCACAAAAATCACTTTAACTTTGTTTCACCGATAAAGTTTCCATAGTTTTCTTTTGTTTGTATCATTAGTTTGCTTGATTTATTTTTTAACTAACAAATGTCCATCTAATAAGAATCTACCTTAAACGTAGCTATTAACAGTTTCGTGACAATGTTTTCTAGAAGTTCTACTTGTGTACTACATATCCTTCTATAACGTCTGCTGTGCAAATCTATCTGAATGTTTGTTTGTTTTGTTTTTTTTTAATTTCGCACAAAGCTACTCGAGAGCTATCTGCGCAAGCCGTCCCAAATTTAGCAGTGTAAGACTAGAGGGAAGGCAGCTAGTCATCACCACCCACCGCCAACTCTTGTGCTACTCTTTTACCAACGAATAGTGGGATTGACTGTCACGTTATAACGCTCCACAGCTGAAAGGACGAACATGTTTGGCGCGACGGGGGATGTGAAACCGCGACCCTTGGATGACGTGTCGAATACCTCAACACACAGGGCCATGCCGGGCCTACTTTATGTCAAGCGTGTGATGCCTACTTAACATGCAATATTAAGAATCAGGTTTAATATAAAAGCCAACGTGCTAGATATACCAGCTGATAAACATATTTTACAATAGCGTCAAATAAATAGTTTGATCTTCTGTGGATGTACACAAAAAATTTAAATATTTTTAATGAAAAAAAAATGTTTATTTTTCAAAAGCACTTGGGTTATATGTAGATAGTGCTTAGACTGTTCATGTCTTGGGTTATATGTAGATAGTGCTTAGACTGTTCATGTCTTGGGTTATATGTAGATAGTGCTTAGACTGTTCATGTCTTGGGTTATATGTAGATAGTGCTTACACTGTTCATGTACATATATTTTAATTTACAAAGAAACTTCTTATATTCTTATGCGTGATAATATAAAACGGACCAGATATGTTTACAGACCGATCTGTACACATCCCTACTTCACTCACCATGTTAAACAGATCTGTAAACATCCATACTTCACTCACCATGTTAAACAGATCTGTACACATCCCTACTTCACTCACCATGTTAAACAGATCTGTAAACATCTCTACTTCACTCACCATGTTAAACAGATCTGTACACATCCCTACTTCACTCACCATGTTAAACCGATCTGTAAACATCCATACTTCACTCACCATGTTAAATCGATCTGTACACATCCTTACTTCACTCACCATGTTAAACCGATCTGTACACATCCATACTTCACTCACCATGTTAAACCGATCTGTACACATCCCTACTTCACTCACCATGTTAAACAGATCTGTAAACATCCCTACTTCACTCACCATGTTAAACTGATCTGTAAACATCCCTACTTCACTCACCATGTTAAACCGTTCTGTACACATCCCTACTTTACTCACCATGTTAAACCGTTCTGTACACATCCCTACTTCACTTATTTACCATGTTTGTAATCTACAATTTTATTTTTCATAATCAGTGGATGAAAAGGAATGAGGAAGATAGAAAGTGAAGGGTGACAGGTCAAGAAGTAAGTCAACATGAAAACAGTTACATAGTTGAGATTAAAAGGTGACAGTTCAAGAAATAATTCAAAATGAAAATTTTATATAGTTGACGACTGAAAGGTGACAGTTCAAGAAGAAGGTCAAGACAAGATGGAAACTTTCACATAGTTGGCGATTAAAGAATGGCAGTTCAAGAACTAATTCAAAATGAAAATTGTAACACACGCAGTTGGCAACTGAAAGTTGACAGTGAACATATGGCATAAATGTGTAGTGGTGTCACATGGTATTTTAACACGTCGTAACGTTAAACTGAATCAGACAGCTCAAACTGCTTGGCATAGCCAAATGTGTTAAGGCGTTCGACTCGTAATCCGAGGGTCACGGGTTCGAATCCCTGTCGCACCAAACATGCTCGTCCTTTCAGCCGCGGGGGCGTTATAATGTTACGGTCAATCCCACTATTCGTTGGTAAAAGAGTAGCCCAAGAGTTGGCGGTGGGTGGTGATGACTAGCTGCCTTCCCTCTAGTCTTACACTGCTAAATTAGGGATGGCTAGCGCAGATAACCCTCGAGTAGCTTTGTGCGAAATTCAAAACAAACAAACAACCTTCATACCTTTTACAAACCACAGCTTGACCTCAAAATTGAAATCTCACTTATGTGGAAAGAGAGTGGACGAACGAAAGGCATCAATACAGGGGCCTTCTGTTGTTTGTTTGCAGTTAAGCATAAACTACACAATGGACTATCTGTATTGTTCTCACCACAGATATGTAAACCCGCTTTCTCAGCATTGTAAATGCGTGGCCATATTGTTGAGCTACTGATATACCACAGGAGGCTGCTGCAGATTAGCTACAACAAGTCTCGAAATATATAGCTGGCAAAATGTGGGATTGCTTTCAAACTACATCATGGTGGAATTTGTTGGACATTTGGACAAGGCAACTCATCATAATTAACAACACAAGCAAACAACAGTTCTGTATCGGTTCTAACTCGTCGCAAGTGAAGGATACCTGCTCCGATACAGAATAAGGTGTTCTCAGTTGCAACTAAACACTGTTTCAGAGTGATAACTAGATTTCCATACACTGGTCTGTATAGCAGATGCCCGTCTAGGTGCAGTAGGTTTACAGCACGAACCAGAACGTACCAATGATGTTATTAATACATGTAATGGATCTTCATGAGGCGATATGGAACTATGTCCAACACCATTTTCATACAGAAATTTTACATACGTAGGGATCGTAAAATATTATGATGACAAGAGTAAATTAGGAATGGTGTCATTTGTTTTATGCCTGGTAGCGATCATACACTAAAACCAATTATACTGCAATATACTGGTGCAACTGGTCTTGATTCTGGCTTCAGCCTAATAGATCATAACGCTCTACTCCCTCGTGCCAAACTGGTAGACACTTTGAGTGGCCTTCACTCTCGCCGGACTTACTTCACTCCATCAACCATATATATGATGCTCTCTGGAGACAGACAGACATTTAAGTTACTCAAGCACCGGCTTTGTCAGAGGAGTTGTCAGAGATACAGATTTCTGACTTTAAGTATATAACTTCATTGATAGACAGGTCTTGCTGTTTGTTTACGAAGTCTGGGCGCTAAATTACCAATCTTTTCTATTTAAGATATAATAACGGATCGTAAAATAAAATTGTTTTAGAACACTGTTTTTTTGTTGTTTTTTAATAACTAGAGTATCACAGACACCAATAAATTATTGCATCTTTTCTTCTTCGTGGTTTAGGTGCTGCTCACAGTTACTGAAATTTCGCATTTATTGTTGTAATAAAATACACTTGAATATCTCATTCTAATAATCATCTGTGTAATGTTTTTTGTTAATATTTTACCATTATATAGAAATATAAAATTAATTTTACTGAAGTGTCACAGAGGTGGGTCATTCCATGCGAACTCACCTAGAGCTTTCCAGTTCATGTCATAGATTTCCTTGAAAGCATTCAAGCAAAAACGACGTTTTGATTTATTCATCCATGTACAATCCTAAAGCTATGACATGAACTGGGGCAGGTAGCCCTCGTGTAGCTTTGCTGAAAATTAAGAAAAACAAAAAACAAAGAAATTGAACATGAGCTGGGAAAAAAAAATTCTGGGTGAGTTGGCGTGGAATGACCCGCGTGTAGTTTCACTCTAATGTTTTAACTGAGGCAAGTTCACGCATTTACGTAACTTAGTGTTGTTATAGTTTTCTATTTAATATTATCATTTGAAAGGAAACAGCTGATGCAAATTTCAAATAGTGAAGCCTATAAGTTGGAGAATTAACCAGAATTTTTGCATATCTAAAATAAGAAGCTTATCTCTGCTTCCTTATTATCCTCCTGGTGGAATTGTACAAACATATCATCACTGGAAACCGTTATAACCAATAAAAACAATATAATAGCACAGACTATCCTTCATGAAATTACAGTCCCTGTTAGTATGGAAAATAGTTCCAAAAGTCCTACCCAGATTGCTTTTGTAACCATGGAAACCATCTACCGATAGTTCTAGCTAATATTTTACACATGAAATCTTGTTCTACAATAATGGCGCCATCTCAGACAATTCCTCCTTAATCTAAAGTATGAAAGAAAGAGACGTTCATTTTTTCGCTACCTTTAAACGTTATTATATCTTTCTTTCTCTCTTTCTTTTCTAAAACACGCCTTTAAATTCTATGCCAGTTTCACTCTGGCAAGAGGTTTCAGTTTCATTAAACACTGTTAGAAACGCAAAACTCAGAGCTGTAAACATGAGGTGTTGTTCAGTGTTTGTACAGAAACAATCAACTCTTACCAACAAAGCAGGTCCGGTACGGCCAGATGGTTAAGGCACAAGACTCGTAATCCGAGGATCGCGGGTTCGAATCCCCGTCACACCAAACATGCTCACCCTTTCAGCCGTGGGGGCGTTATAATGTGACGGTAAATCCCATTATTCGTTGGTAAAAGAGTAACATAAGAGCTGGCGATGGGTGGTGATGACTAGTTGCTTTCCCTCTTGTCTTACACTGCTAAATTAGGGACGGCTAGCGCAGATAGCCCTCGTGTAGCTTTGCGCGAAATTCAAAACAAACCAAATCTTAGCCTTAAATTCTTAACCTGAAGATGACCTAGGAATGCCAAAACGTTGTACTCTCCTCATCAATAAAAGTGTTAACACCCATACCAGCCGTTATGAGATGCAAATCTTAGGTCGTCTTCAGGTTAACTAACCTAAACACTTGTGAATTTCTGTGAAGTAAATATTAACAGTGTTGTTACAGATGCTTGTTTGAGAAAATGTTCTTCAAACGTAGTTTAGTTTGGAGTTTACTCACTTATAACATATATTTAAGTACAACTTGTAGTTTTTACAGTAACTAAGGTTAGTTTTAGAATACGTACGACGTTTGATCATGTTTTAGAGAAAACGTTCCTTGCTGTAAAACTAATGTACTTAATAATAATGCCCCCTGCTAGTACAGCGGTATGTCTCCGGACTTACAACGCTAAAATCAGAGGTTCGATTCCCCTCGGCGGGCTGAGCAGATAGCTCGATGTGGCTTTGCTATAAGAAAACACACACTTGATAATAATAATCGAAACGTCATGTCTGTTCTAAAATTAATCTTACTGTAAAAATTGCAAATTATACTAAAATATATTTTTCAAACATGTTTGTCTTAGATCTAATTGCATTCATACTTTACGTAGTCAGTAGAAAATATCACTCTACTTATGTTGTAATACGGGAACCTAATAAACGGCTCACAATAACACAGTTTAAACTTTGTTAAACGTCATTCTCAACTGGTTCATATTACGAAACTTTTAATGTTCTACCCGACTTTTATCCACCGCAACATCTAGTGTTACACAACTTAAAAACTAATACCAGTGGAGCATCCACTTTAAGAGGCGGTTTTTTATCCGAGACTTTCGTTGTTGAGACGCACTCGTCGAGATAATCTCAGGCATTGAGCAAAAACGTTCGTCCGCAACCGCCGACGATAAAGCACTCTCGAAATGCTAATAACGTGTCCGTTCCTCTTGCTGGAAGACCATTATAGAAGAGATATCGGTAGCTTTATAGAAATATTAAAATCTCTCTTTTCTAACGCTTCATGTTTCGCTAGAGCCTTAGCGAAACACCACATATTTGCTGTTACTGGTTTGTAGTTAACTAAACCAAAAATAACATATCGCTTTAATGTTGGAATTCTTTACCTTGTTCTTATTGAAATGTTTCATTAATCCTAAAACAAAGCCACTCTGGGCTATCAGTTCTGTCTACTCCGGATTAATAGTTTTCTAAGTCCTTAGAAT